>NW_028320024.1:0-194704 GCF_062004578.1 Staurois parvus | reverse complement strand
CCATTTTAGTGTGCTCCGTCCTGTAGTCCAATGCAACGTTGTGTACGAGTGATGGTTTCAGCCTCATTGTCGAACATTGGAATAATCCTCAGTCTTCAAAACCTCCTGGCTAACCTATGACAAAAAAGAAAACAAAACATATATACATATTACTGCTTTGGGAGCAAGCAGCCAATCATCTACTTAACATAAATTACACTAAATATGGAAAAACATGTTTACACCCACAACCACAAACATATTAATATATAAAGTTATACATATGTATGTTTGAGACTTAAAATGTGGAAGGAAAACTTAGCCATTTTAGTGTGTTCCGTCCTGTAATCCAATGCAACGTTGTGCAAGAGTGATGGTTTCAGACCCATTGTTGAACTGTGGAACAATCCTCAGTCTTCAAAACCTCTTGGCTAACCTATGACAAAAAAGAAAACAACACATAAATACATATTACTGCATTGGGAGCAAGTAGCCAATCATCTACTTAACATAAATTACACTAAATATGGAAAAACATGCCTACACCCACAACCACACACATATTAATATATAAAGTTATACACATGTATGTTTTGAGTCTTAAAATGTGGAAGGAAAACTTAGCCATTTTAGTGTGCTCCGTCCTGTAGTCCAATGCAACGTTGTGTAAGAATGATGGTTTCAGCCTCATTGTCGAACTTTGGAATAATCCTCAGTCTTTAAAACCTCCTGGCTAACCTATGACAAAAAAAAAAACAACATATATACATATTACTGCATTGGGAGTAAGTAGCCAATCATCTACTTAACATAAATTACACTAAAAATGGAAATACATGTTTACACCCACAACCACACACATATTAATATATAAAGTTATACACATGTATGTTTTGAGTCTTAACTTTATATATTAATATATAAAGTTAAACACATGTATGTTTGAAACTTAAAATATGGAAGGAAAACTTAGCCATTTTAGTGTGCTCCGTCCTGTAGTCCAATGCAACGTTGTGCAAGAGTGATGGTTTCAGCCTCATTGTCGAACTTTGGAATAATCCTCAGTCTTCAAAACCTCTTGGCTAACCTATGACAAAAAAGAAAACAACACATAAATACATATTACTGCATTGGGAGCAAGTAGCCAATCATCTACTTAACATAAATTACACTACATATGGAAAAACATGCCTACACCCACAACCACACACATATTAATATATAAAGTTATACACATGTATGTTTTGAGTCTTAAAATGTGGAAAGAAAACTTAGCCATTTTAGTGTGCTCCGTCCTGTAGTCCAATGCAACGTTGTGTAAAAATGATGGTTTCAGCCTCATTGTCGAACTTTGAAATAATCCTCAGTCTTTAAAACCTCCTGGCTAACCTATGACAAAAAAAAAACAACATATATACATATTACTGCATTGGGAGTAAGTAGCCAATCATCTGCTTAACATAAATTACACTAAAAATGGAAAAACATGTTTACACCCACAACCACACACATATTAATATATAAAGTTATACACATGTATGTTTTGAGTCTTAAAATGTGGAAGGAAAACTTAGCCATTTTAGTGTGCTCCGTCCTGTAGTCCAATGCAACGTTGTGCAAGAGTGATGGTTTCAGCCTCATTGTCGAACTTTGGAATAATCCTCAGTCTTTAAAACCTCTTGGCTAACCTATGACAAGAAAGAAAACAACACATATATAAATTTTTCTGCATTTGGACCAAGTAACCAATCATCTACTTAACAAAAATTACGCTAAATATGTAAAAACATGCATAGACCCACAACCACACACATATTAATATATAAAGTTATACACATGTATGTTTTGAGTCTTAAAATGTGGAAGGAAAACTTAGGCAATTTAGTGTGCTCTGTCCTGTAGTCCAATGCAACGTTGTGCAAGAGTGATGGTTTCAGCCTCATTGTCGAACTTTGGAATAATCCTCAGTCTTCAAAACCTCCTGGCTAACCTATGACAAAAAAAAAAAAAAACAACACATATATACATATTACTGCATTGGGAGCAAGTAGCCAATCATCTACTTAACATAAATTACACTAAATATGGAAAAACATGCATACACTCACAACCACACACATATTAATATATAAAGTTATACACATGTATGTTTTGAGTCTTAACTTTATATATTAATATATAAAGTTAAACACATGTATGTTTGAAACTTAAAATATGGAAGGAAAACTTAGCCATTTTAGTGTGCTCCGTCCTGTAGTCCAATGCAACGTTGTGCAAGAGTGATGGTTTCAGCCTCATTGTCGAACTTTGGAATAATCCTCAGTCTTCAAAACCTCTTGGCTAACCTATGACAAAAAAGAAAACAACACATAAATACATATTACTGCATTGGGAGCAAGTAGCCAATCATCTACTTAACATAAATTACACTAAATATGGAAAAACATGCCTACACCCACAACCACACACACATTAATATATAAAGTTATACACATGTATGTTTTGAGTCTTAAAATGTGGAAGGAAAACTTAGCCATTTTAGTGTGCTCCGTCCTAAAGTCCAATGCAACGTTGTGTAAGAATGATGGTTTCAGCCTCATTGTCGAACTTTGAAATAATCCTCAGTCTTCAAAAACTCCTGGCTAACCTATGACAAAAAAAAAAACAACATATATACATATTACTGCATTGGGAGTAAGTAGCCAATCATCTACTTAACATAAATTACACTAAAAATGGAAATACATGTTTACACCCACAACCACACACATATTAATATATAAAGTTATACACATGTATGTTTTGAGTCTTAAAATGTGGAAAGAAAACCTAGCCATTTTAGTGTGCTACGTCCTGTAGTCCAATGCAACGTTGTGCAAGAGTGATGGTTTCAGCCTCATTGTCGAACTTTGGAATAATCCTCAGTCTTTAAAACCTCTTGGCTAACCTATGACAAGAAAGAAAACAACACATATATAAATATTTCTGCATTTGGACCAAGTAACCAATCATCTACTTAACAAAAATTACGCTAAATATGTAAAAACATGCATAGACCCACAACCACACACATATTAATATATAAAGTTATACGCATGTATGTTTTGAGTCTTAAAATGTGGAAAGAAAACTTAGCCATTTTAGTGTGCTCCGTCCTGTAGTCCAATGCAACGTTGTGCAAGAGTGATGGTTTCAGCCTCATTGTCGAACTTTGGAATAATCCTCAGTCTTTAAAACCTCTTGGCTAATCTATGACAAAAAAGAAAACAACACATATATAAATATTTCTGCATTTGGACCAAGTAACCAATCATCTACTTAACAAAACTTACGCTAAATATGTAAAAACATGCCTACACCCACAACCACACACATATTAATATATAAAGTTATACACATGTATGTTTTGAGTCTTAAAATGTGGAAGGAAAACTTAGCCATTTTAGTGTGCTCCGTCCTGTAGTCCAATGCAACGTTGTGTAAGAATGATCGTTTCAGCCTCATTGTCGAACTTTGGAATAATCCTCAGTCTTCAAAACCTCCTGGCTAACCTATGAGAAAAAAAAAAACAACATATATACATATTACTGCATTGGGAGTAAGTAGCCAATCATCTACTTAACAAAAATTTCCCTAAATATGGAAAAACATGCCTACACCCACAACCACACACATTTTAACCACTTGAGCTCCTGAGGATTTACCCCCCTTAATGACCAGGCCTTTTTTGCTACTCGGCGCTGAACTAATTCAAATGATATTTGCGCGATCATGCAATGCTGTACCCAAACAAAATTTACGTCCTTTTTTTCACACAAATAGAGCTTTCTTTTGGTGGTATTTTGTCACCTGTGCGTTTTTTATTTTTTGCGCTATAAACAAAAAAAACACAAAAATTTTGAAAAAAAACAATATTTTCTAATTTCAGCTATAAAAAAAATATTGTAAACTCAAATTTCGTCATAAATTTAGGCCAAAATGTATTCTGCTACATGTTTTTGGTAAAAAAAATCCCAATAAGTGTATATTGATTGCTTTGTGTGAAATGTATAGCGTCTACAAAGTATGGTATAGATAATTTGAAATTTTCACAGCTTTTACTTTCTGACCGCCCATCACATCTCTTGAGGTGCTAAAATACCAGGATAGAAAAAACACCCCCAAATGACCCCTTTTCGGAAAGTAGACACCCTAAGCTATCTGCTGAGAGACATATTGGCCTTGATTCACTAAGATGTGAGTGTATTAGCAGAGACTGACCATTCAGGCAGACTCCGGTCAATCAATCAGTCGTCTGACCAGCGTCTAGCAAGCTCATTAACGAGCGTCTACTTTGCCATTAGTGAATGTGGTATCCTGTCTGGCACATTTTTAGGTGCAATACCGGATATATTCGCTAGATGGCGCACAAGCACAGGCTTTATTAACATTGGCGTTTTTCTGATAGCAAAAGAGAATTTTTAGAATGTAATAAAGAGTACAGCTGTATTAGAATTTTCTATTTTTTTTTTTTGCTGTTTCTCTAAAATGATCAGGAAAGTAATGCATTTACTAATGAATGTCATACATTCTATTTTCAAATGTTAAACATTTTCACACTTATATCTCAAATAATTTATATACTTCTAATTTCCCAATATAGTTATATATCTTCATTCTCTTTAATCACATAACTATTCTATGTTAAAGACAAGTGCAGCACTATAAATGCATGTGATCAATAATGAACGCATGTAAAAACCAAAAAGTGCAAAGAATTGCAATAATGATGTAAACTGGTAAATCGTGCTAAAATAAGTTCATATAATCATTCCTGAATAATGGAATGTCCTTCGTGTGAGAGTACCAACTCAGAGAGTGCCTATGAATGGCACGTGTGGGTTCTCCGTGACGGACAGTAGTGCATGAACTCGTGAAAGGTAAACCACCCTTGGGACTGGTCTACACTCACCAGAACAAAAGTATTAATGTGCATGGGTTATACACATCGCACATCTGGGGGTGCAGCGGTATGCTGGCAGCTATGGGTTAGTCATCCAGCTCCATCCATCCATCCATCAGGGTGGGTGCCCAAATGATCCTGGGGAGGAATTAGCTCAGCCACAGGAGCCAGAAAGGTGCTCAATAGTGTAGTACACTGTCACAGGGGTGGATGACCTTTCACGAGTTCATGCACTACTGTTCGTGGTTATATTTATCTTGTGTAATACCATTTTACTAATCTATATCATTTGACCAGCGCTCGCTTTATCATTTTTAAACAATGTAACTATTCTACATTATAACTCAAACTGTGTTTCCCACAGTGGTTTAGTGGTTAGAGCTCAGAACTTACAGCACTTGGGTCATGGGTTCTAATCCCAGTCTTGGCAACATCCCAAAAAAATGGAGATCAATTTTCTGGGTTGTGGCAGGAATATTGATCAATCAATTATGATTTTGCCTAATGACTAGAAAGTGGATGAATGTTACTTGCGTACTGTTCTTCTGCCAATTAGGTCATGTGCAAGTTTCATGCCGTGTATATTTCATTGTAACTTTTTTCTCTTTTAAATCTGTCTCCTTATACAACTTGACCCCCTCCCCCACCCCATCATCACCTGTCCCATATGCAAATCTATGGATCACCGCCCCACTCTTTAACTATCTATTTACTGATCAAGTGAATGTGTCTCATTTTCTATCAGCTACAGCTCAGATCTCACATTATTATACAATTGCTGATTGTATCTCACCACTAGTCTGATTGAATTCACAATTCCTGGTCAGTCCTGTTCCCTGACCTCTAATAACCTTTAGAGCCAGTTCACACTACATGTGTTTCAGTTGCTTTTTCAGCATCACAAAGAAAGAAGGTTATATGGTTGTCAATGTCATAGTTCACATCAGCGCTTGCATTTTCAATGCATTGCAGGTGCTGTAAACAAAGTTGACCACGCTGCATTGTTTCTGCACAGAACTGTACTGGAACACATTGAAACGTCCTTGAATGTACTAAAACGCACATGTCCCTAACTACATTGAATACAAAGAAAATAGAAAAAAATAAGTGGAAGGGATACAAAAATGCAATGTAAACATGTCCAAAACGCATCCAAAATGTACTGGAACACACTAAACATGCATGCCAAAAGGGCATGAAAAAAACCCATCAGGAACACATCTAGACTGTTTCTATAGTGTGAACCAGCCCTTAGGACTTGTTCACACCATTGGTGGTGCAGAAACGCATGCAAGAACACACATTTTCCAGCACAGCAAAGAAATGCAATGCCCTATGTAGATGTGCGCAGGTACCATGATGAAAACGTTGTTGCACCTACACACGTCTATTAAAAACAGCCCCATTCACAGCCACAAATACGCATGGCACCACACTACTGTGCGGTTAGGTGCGACACACTTGGAAAATAACATAAAAATAAGCCAACATGGCTAAAACATATCTTGAAAATATGGGGACTCTGATATCCGGCGACAGTCCGTTCACGAACGAGAAGCAATTCTGCACCCCTAAAACCAACATAGAGGAAAGGGATGGTCAAATTGCTGTGCTGCTTCCAAACCACCTCTGGCATGCCAGGGTCATTATGCAGGTCCTCGATGCCAGTTCTTGCCTGCGGCCACAAAATATCCACTGGCCACAAGTGAAGGTGAGTGGAGGACGTGAAGGTGGATTTCTACCAGCTTCAACCGCAAGCAGTACCACTCCTGAAAAATGAGAGCAAATAATCATTGACACGTCATCATGACAGTCAATTCTCAGTGCAGGCTATCTAGAGTGTCTTTCCTTTTTAACCATTTCAAGAGTTCAAGGAAACATTCTTGGAGCATCTACTGTGTTTGGAAAGGCCAAAGGTCCCCCCCTCCCCCAGGCACACTAATGCTTATGCAGGCCATAGACGGGGAGAAAAACAGCCGATTTTTCTTTTAAAAAATGAAAAATCGGTTGTTCAAGCGGCCGACGTTACCAGCAATGGTAAAAAAAAAAAAAATCGGCCGATTTTCATCCCGTCTACAGCCGGCAAAAAGTGTCCCTGCAGAGAGCTCCGCTATTTCTTTGACAGTTCTTTGACATTTATAGCGGTTGCAACAATGTATTTGTATCCATTTCGGATACAGATGTTTTTATTCGGAAACAAATAGATACAATGTTGCAACCGCTGTAAATGTCAAGGAACTGTCAAAGAAATAGCGGAGCTCTCTGCAGGGACACTTTTGCCATACTGGAATTCCTCTCATTTTTCATCCTTCTTCTTCCTCTTCTTCTTCATCATCATCCTCTTCTTCTTCATCATCATCATCCTCTTCTTCATCATCATCATCCTCTTCATCATCCTCTTCTTCATCATCCTCTTCTTCTTCATCATCATCCTCTTCTTCCTCTTCATCATCTTCTTCATCATCATCCTCTTCTTCTTCATCATCATCATCCTCTTCTTCATCATCCTCTTCTTCCTCTTCATCATCTTCTTCATCATCATCCTCTTCTTCCTCTTCATCATCATCCTCTTCTTCATCATCATCATCCTCTGCATCATCATCCTCTTCTTCATCATCATCATCCTCTTCTTCATCATCCTCTTCATCATCATCATCCTCTTCTTCTTCTTCATCATCATCCTCTTCTTCCTCTTCATCATCTTCTTCATCATCATCCTCTTCTTCTTCATCATCATCATCATCCTCTTCTTCATCATCATCATCCTCTTCTTCATCATCCTCTTCTTCCTCTTCATCATCTTCTTCATCATCATCCTCTTCTTCCTCTTCATCATCATCCTCTTCTTCATCATCATCTTCTTCATCATCATCATCCTCTGCATCATCATCCTCTTCTTCATCATCATCATCCTCTTCTTCATCATCCTCTTCTTCTTCATCATCATCCTCTTCTTCATCATCCTCATCTTCTTCTTCATCATCATCATCATCATCATCCTCTTCTTCTTCTTCTTCTTCATCATCATCCTCTTCTTCCTCTTCATCATCTTCTTCTTCTTCTTCATCATCATCATCCTCTTCTTCATCATCTTCATCATCATCATCCTCTTCTTTTTCTTCTTTTTGTCTTCCTCTTGCAGGTCACTGCTCATGTGCAGATTTTTTATCAGTAAAAAAATCGTCCGATTTGCCCATCATTGCCGCGAAAATCGGCCAATCGGCAAATTCGGCCGTTTTTTTCCAACTTTACCGAAAAAAAAATCTGCCAAAATACCGAAAAACGGCCGAACAAATAGCCCACTAACGATCTGAAAATCGGCCGATTTTATTTTCGGCCGAAAAATCGGCCGATTTTCGACCCATCTATGGCCTGCATAAGATATGGTGTGGCCCTAGGGTCAATGTGTGTTTAGAATACTTCCAAAATGCACATACAAAAACACTACATCCAAATGCATGTTGCATTTCTATAGCATGTTAAACAGAAGAAAAATGCACTTCCATAATGTTAACATGCGCAAGTAAAAATAGACAAAATCCACATCCTTTTATTCTGGCTTCACATACATGCATTGTGGTCTAACACCGCACTCCTGGGCAAATCACATGCAATTTGTGTGCGTTGCAATTAGAGACAAACATTTTGCACACCTCAAATTGCACCGCATCCGGGCCAAAAATGTGCAGGACCCTTTTTCAGGGTATGCACATGGGTATGAATAGGCATGCTATCCAATTTGGCAAATCGCAATACGCTTTGTGTACCAATATTGGTGTGTTGGTAACTTCACCTAGAAAGCCGCAGCAGGTGGCATGAAGGGGTTGCGGTTGTGATGCGGTGCAGCGCTTGCACAGAAAACACTGCAAATTTCACATCGCATCTGTGTGACACCAGAATGTGCCAATATGTGGCTTGACAAAGCACAGTGGTCAGTGCAGATTATTTTCAATCCATGTTTTTTTACACTTTTCATTCACTGGTTTAACTCAGGTGATCATTAATCACAATTATCTCCGGAGATCACATGCAGCCCCTCAACCATCTACACATATCTCTGGAAATCTATACAGATCTCCTTGAAAAAATGTCTCCTCTCTTCTTCGGAAAACAATTGTCCTCCACCTCATAAACAGGGGGACAGAGAAGACTTCTCCTTGATAACTAAAATCAGATGAATTATCTGTGCTTAATAAACATACACCAATACTGCAAATGCATTGTACTGTCCAAGGCATTGCACACTAACGCATTGCACACTAGAAATGTCAAATGCGTTAGTGTGTACAGTGCATGTGTAAAATGCTTTAGTGCACACTGCAGTGTACAACGCATTGCACACTGTAATACACTGTACAAAGTAATACCGTGTACACCCACACATTGTAGACTGTAATGCACTGTACTCTGTCATGCAGGACGGAGCAACGCATTGCACACTGTGATACCGTGTACACTCACACATTGTAGAATGTAATGCACTGTACTCTGTCATGCAGGATTGAGCAACGCATTGCACACTGTGATACCGTGTACACCCACACATTGTAGACTGTAATGCACTGTACTCTGTCATGCAGGATGGAGCAACGCATTGCACACTGTGATACCGTGTACACCCACACATTGTAGACTGTAATGCACTGTACACTGTCATGCAGGCTGGAGCTACGCATTGCACACTGTGATACGCTGTCCACTGTCATGCAGAATCCAGCAACGCATTGCACACTGTAATACCATGTACACCAACACATTGTAGAATGTAATGCATTATACGCAGTATACATGTCCAGATATTCAAAGATTAGCCATGAAGGCCTAGCTAGTTTCCTATTTGGCGACCGCAGATAGCCGAATAACGCTACACTGCATCCAGGCAGCTCTGGGAGGGTGTCATATGACATCCTGGCAGAACGCGCTCTCCGTGATTGCTGTGTCCTAAGGACACAGCTGATCACGTGATGTGGTAAAGGCCAATCACAGCGGCTTTTTACCATGTGATCAGCCATGTCCAATGACACGCTGATCACCGGGAAATGCATTTGCCGGGTCTTGGCTGCACTTTCATCACGCTGTCAGAATGTGTGGAAAGTACTGCCGAGAACCAGCAGTTATCAAAGCAGGGGTCGGCCCTGATGATCAGTGCCCACCAGTGCCACCCAACAGTTCCGCCCACCTGTGGCCAGCAGTGCCACCCACCAGTACTACCTCATCAACGCACATCAGTGTTGCTAAATTACCAGTTTACCAACTGTTATAATATAAACAGACTTATATTCATTATGAGCTATTTTGTGGTTTATCGAGCAAAAAGTAAAACTCACAGCAGCAAGTCAATACCACCCAAAGAAAGCTCTATTTGTCTGAAAAAACTGATACAAATTTAAGATGGGTACAATGTGGCATGACCGCACAATTGTCATTCAAAGTGTAACAGTGCAGAAAGATGAAAATTGGCCAGGACAGGAAGGGGGTAGGAGTACCCAGTAGGCAAGTGGTTAATATCATTGACCCATCAATACCCAGGAGCTAATGTACAGATAAGTAGCATGTGCACCAAGTGAGATTCTGCTAGGCCCCACCCACAAAATTGCAATTACCTGTCCCTCACATGTTATAAACATATTTGCAATGGCCACAGTTACTTTACATATAAGGATCATCTCCTCAGTTGAGAACTGTGCTCTCGCCATGTCCAAATGCCAATAAAGTTATCAAAATTTTCAACCAACACAAAACCTCCAACCACTTCTCATCCACTTACACTCCCCACAACCACTTCCGGGTGCGTGCGCACGTGATGACGGACTTCCAGGATAGCCGTTCATGCGCCATGCGGACACCTGTTTGGTGCTTATTTGTTTGCAATCGCGCATTTCTATGCACGGCTATGATAGCTTTCGCAAATGTGTGTTTCTTATTGATTTGTTTTTTTTAACCTTGGCTAATATTTGTTGCCAAAGGCCAAAAATCAACAAAGTGTGGACTATTTTATTACTATAAATCGAATTGTAGAAAACCTGTAGCTGGCTGCACAGTGAATGTGACATTCATTAGTACATAATATTGTGGTGCAAGTGGGTTTTTTTTTTTTTTGGTTTTGAAAAAGCCAGTTTGCACACACTTGCATATTCACGCTCTTACAAGCTACATTTGAGCAGATTATATAAGTATACAAAGTAACTATTAAGGTTGTTCATATATTGAACATAAAATAAACACAAAAACATCGGTCAAACATTTATTGATCAAATATATCTTCATTTATTTGGTCAGCAGGAACAAGTAGGTACAGTCAATATCTTGGTGAGTCACAAAAATAGGATGTGGCAAAAATAAAACACTCCTGCTCATAAGAGCTTACAATCTAAAGATACTTCTAGTGAACTGTGTGTGCTCAGGTTATAGCAGGAAACAAAGGGGAAGATGAATCAAGTAACATTTTCGTGCACATAAGATTTACTTACACAATCACTTAGTATGAAGATCCATTCACAAAAAAAGTCTACAGATCAAAATATCAAGAAAACAAAGCATGTGAAAAAAACCCCTCCCACCTCTACAAATCCCCTCCCACCTCTACAAACCCCCTACACATACATTTGTCAGCAGGTTTGTCAGAAAAATGCATTGGAGTCTAAATAAGCAAACAAAATTAAAACAAGAGCAGATTTTAAACAAAACGATTGACGTGTGAGGCTTTCAATGCAAAGAGAAAAAACACAATCATTGTGCAATAACACAAACACTTTACAAGGCCAAAAATATGCAAACATTTCCAGCCCACTTCCAAACACAGCCTGAGTGGTGTCTGGGGCAATTCAGCACAAAATCTCTTCTTCCCCCAAACCACACCATGCAAGGACTTAGTCACAAACCACCCGGCCTAGTAACAGGCCAAATCACTCCCTACTGCACATCTTTATATAAGCTAGGTTGTATTTGGAGCGTGCCAAACAAGGCCCCACACCCAATGAAGCCACACCCACCACTGACCTTAATTTGGTCAGTGAAAGTGTTTTCACCTGATGAATCCGCTTCCTACCTGCATTAACCCTTGGTATACAGGCCCCACAAATCAGAAAGAAATATACAGTGAAATGTACGTGTGCAGCATACAACAGAACATTGAGCAGGGATGTGAAAGGGAACCCCAATTAGAACCGTTATTGCTACTATGGTCACAATTCCCTCCAGATTCTCGCATGAGTTAAGACAATCACATGACCACATCTTGTATGCAATACTGAAAATGACAAATCGATTTGACTAGTATGGTGAATTTCCCATCAATTGGCAAAACACTCCAGAAATCAAACTTCACCAAACATTACACTCTGGGCAAAGCTGATTTACAAATCCTGCGACTTACAGTAAAATTGACCATTTCAATGCAATTTTCAAGACATCTGACACAGATCTCTATGCAAATTGCCACTAAAGTAGTACATGTACTACTATATACTACATACTATATACATATACTATATGTACTATAGAAATCAATGTTTGAAACACACCCATGTGGTCGCTCTAATAGCATACAATAGGGTGCGACTTTGCCTCTCTCTGTCGGCTCTTTGCTTGCCAAATCCTTCACAAAAGTGGATGGAGTGTAAACCATCATTATCAAATCTTATTAGTGCTCTAGGCTCTTATCCCATTGTATGACATTCACATAAGGTGCAGCTTTGAAGGTGTTTCAACAGACAAGGCCTCATTCTAATTCACACTTTAGGGATCATTTAGACAGAAAGCAAAGATGTTGCCAGAACATCTATTTGAAGACAGCCACACACGGAGATCATGCTACTTCCTCACCAGGGTTGGGATTCAAACCAACAACCCTAGAGTTGTGAGGCAGTAGTGCTAACCACTAATCCACGGAGCTACATTGCTAACCCAGCCTGTATTTCTGTGCTGTGAATCAATCTTAGGTCCCTGGGCAAGGTCAGTATAACTACCAGATATCTCCAATGTGACACAAATGTTGTGCTATGTTGCCAATTCAGATGTATGTTGGTTCTATGTATCCCAATACAAAGGATTGCAATACTAATACAGGCGTACCTCGGTTTACCAATGCCTCAGGGAACGTCATATTTGGGGTACAAATGCCAAACCATTTCAGTTAATTGGTCTGTTTACAAATGTTTGAATAATTTGGTATGGGCATGTGGCCTGGTATGGTTCAGGAGGGGGGGAGGCGCTCGCTTGTCCCCCCCCCTTTCCTGACCTGCTGGGCTGCATGCTCAGATAAGTATCTGTTATGGATTTTGGGGGATACCCCATGCTGTTTTTTATTTAATTTCAGTGTGGAGTTACCCCTTAACATCCATACGAGACCCGAAGGGCTTATTATGGATGAGAGGGGGGACCCCACGCCGGGTTTTTTACAAATTGTTTATAATTCCCTGCAATACTTTTACATCAACTGTCAGTGGGGAACTCCGCCGACAGCTGAAACATGAGCGCTGCATTGGTTTTCGCTACTAAAATGCTGCATGAGTTGATAACATAACTCATGCGGGATTGTAGGAGCGACAGCCATGTGTTAATGTTTCAACTGTCAGCGGGGTTCCTCACTGACAGCTGAATGTACAAAAAAAAAAAGCGTGGGGTCCCCCCTCACATCCGTACCAAGCCCTTCGGATCTGGTATGGATATTAAGGGGGAACTCCACGCTGAAATAAAAAAAAAACAGCTTGGGGATCCCCCCAAAATCCATACCAGACCCTTATCCGAGCATGCAGCCCGGAAGGTCAGGAAAGGGGGGGGGACGAGCGAGCGCCCCCCCTCCTGAACTATACCAGGCCACATGCCCTCAACATGGGGGGGTGCTTTGGGGAAGGGGGGCTCCCCCCCAAAGCACCTTGTCCCCATGTTAATGGGGACAAGGGCCTCTTCCGTTATTGGGATAATTGGTCGGCCATTTTTTGAGATTTTAGCATATTTTGTTTACCAGTAAAGTTGAAAATTTTTTGTTCCAAATTTACTGATAAAAAAAATGTGCCAAAATCCCGAAAAACAGCTGACCAATTAACCCACTAACGGCCCGAAAATCGTTCGATTTTTTTTTCGGCAGAAAAATCGGCCGATTTTAGACCCATCTATGGCCTGCTTTACATGGGTCTAAAATCGTCCGCCAAAAAAATCGGCTGATTTTCGGCCCGTTAGTGGGTTTATTGGTCAGCCATTTTGGGCAACTTTTTTTAATTGGTAAATTTGGATAAAAATTGGCCGATTTTGCAGATCGGCCGATTTTAGCTGCAATGATCGGCAAATTGGCTGATCTTTTAACAGATAAAAAATCTGCACATGAGCCATGACCTGCAAGAAAAAGAAGAATAAAAAAAAAAGAATAAGAAAAAGAAAAATGCAGGCCATAGATGGGGCGAAAACTGACCGTTTTAAAAAAAAAAAGAAATTTGGTTGTTCAATGGGCCGACGTTACCACCAATGGTAAAAAAATTGTTCGATTTTCGCCCCGTCTACGGCCTGCAAATATAATAGCAAAGTAATTACTTCTGTCCCTGCAGAGAGCTGCGCTATTATATTTGACATTAAAAAGTATAAAACCATCTATATCCGGAATGGATACAAATAGATACAATGTTGCAGTCTCTATACTTTTTAATGTCAAATATAATAGCGGAGCTCTCTGCAGGGACAGAAGGAATGTTTCAGCTGTCATCAGGGTTTCCCACTGACAACTGAATTTCAAATTATTTCCGTGAATTAAATAAATAAAAAAAACAGCGTGGGTCCCCCCCTCTCATCCTTACCAAGCCCTTCAGGTCTGGTATGGATATTAAGGGGGAACTCCACACTGAAATTAAAAAAAAAAACAGCGTGGGTCCCCCTCAATATCCATACCAGACCCTTATCCGAGCATGCAGCCCGGCAGGTCAGGAAAGGGGGGGGGACAAGCGAGCGCCCCCCCCCCTCCTGAACCATACCAGGCCACATGCCCTCAACATGGGGGGGTGCTTTGGGGCAGGGGGGGCTCCCCCCCCAAAGCACCTTGTCCCCATGTTGATGAGGACAAGGGCCTCTTCCCCACAACCCTGGCCGGTGGTTGTGGGGGTCTGCGGGCGGGGGGGCTTATCATAATCTGGAAGCCCCCTTTAACAAGGGGGCCCCCAGATCCCGCCCCCCCCCCCTACGTGAACGAGTCTGCGGTACATGGTCCCGCAGACTTATTCACAAAAAAACTAAGTGTGGTGTAAAAAAAACACAGTACAGGGTCTTTGACAAGTCCTTTATTAAAACAATGTCCCCCGAAGTAGATCCAACGTCAATCACGGCGGCGGCGGCAGGGACCCGAAAAAAGAAAAAAAAAAAAAGGTTCAGCTCCCTTCGGAGGCTTCCAGCCTTGTGAAGAAGAGGCTAGCTGACAGTTCTTATATAGGTATGGGGCGGGGCCAGCCGGGCACATCATCCCCGCCCCTTACCTATTTGAGAAATGTCACCCTGTCTCTCCACTGAGGCTAACTAGCTGAATGCAGGAGACAGTCTGACATTTCTTATATAGCTATGGGGCGGGGCCAGCCGGGAACAGCAAGCATGTGACATGGGGCGGGTCACTCGGATGATGTCCCTGGCTGGCCCCGCCCCATACCTATATAAGAATTGTCAGCTAGCCTCTTCTTCACAAGGCTGGAAGCCTCGGACTGGAGCGGAACCTTTTTTTTTTTTTCTTTTTTCGGGTCCCTGCCGCCGCCGCCGCTGCGATTGACGTTGGATCTACTTCGGGGGACATTGTTTTAATAAAGGACTTGTCAAAGACCCTGTACTGTGTTTTTTTTACACCACACTTTTTTTTTTTGTGAAGGAGTCTGCGGGACCATGTAACGCAGACTCGTTCACGTAGGGGGGGGGGCCGGGATCTGGGGGCCCCCTTGTTAAAGGGGGCTTCCAGATTCTGATAAGCCCCCCGCCCGCAGACCCCCACAACCACCGGCCAGGGTTGTGGGGAAGAGGCCCTTGTCCTCATCAACATGGGGACAAGGTGCTTTGGGGGGGGAGCCCCCCCTGCCTCAAAGCACCCCCCATGTTGAGGGCATGTGGCCTGGTATGGTTCAGGAGGGGGGGGGGCGCTCTCTCGTCCCCCCCCTTTCCTGACCTGCCGGGCTGCATGCTCGGATAAGGGTCTGGTATGGATATTGAGGGGGACCCACGCTGTTTTTTTTTTAAATTTCAGCGTGGAGTTCCCCCTTAATATCCATACCAGACCTGAAGGGCTTGGTAAGGATGAGAGGGGGGACCCACGCTGTTTTTTTTTTTTTTTTTTTTTTTTATTGTGGACCTTTATTTTTACATTTAGCTGTCAAAATAAATATTATCTAGACCTTTGAAATAAGTAAAATCATTACAGAAATAATTATAAAGGATAAGAAACAAAAATAGAATCACTAGAACTAAGGAAATCTAATTAGATTACATGAAGATATGCCGAGTGCTGTTTATTAAACACAATAGACGCGAGCGAGTGCCGGCTGTCAGAGGAATCCACAGTAAGATTCACTATTAGTCAGTGGCTAAAAAGCAAACGCCCATGGCAGAAGTCTAAAATGTGTTCTGCACATGCTCAGTTGTATCTGCCAAAGACACTGCACGGGCGTCTAGATTTTTACTGTGTCGATTTCCTTGAAAAAAACGATTTTTAACACATTCTTAATTTTTTTGGAAATAGCAGATATTGTTTAAAGTGAAGTCCTGATATTTGGCAAAGCAAATTTCTAAGTGAACATGTCTCTGCAGTGATTTTTCATGGTTTTAGACTTGCTTCTTAGCAAGTCTGTTTTGTGAGTCTGATTTCGGGCGTGTGTCTTTTTGTGAATTAGATTGGGCATCTGCTTATGGGCTCTGCTCAATAGTGAATTAGGTTGCAGGGTAAAAAATGACGGACGCCCATGAAAATTGGGCTTAAGCCCATAAATATGCGCCCACGCCCAATAGTGAATCAGGGCCATTGTGTCCATGGAAGATTTATTTTGTTTCCACAAGTTTCTGGAAAATGACAAAAACATTTTTTTTTTTTACACAAAAATGTCATTTAAATGATTTATTTCTTGCACAAGCAATGGGTATATGTGGAAGTACACCCCAAAATAAATTCTGCTACTTCTACGGAGTATGAGGATACCACACGTGTGAGACTTTTTTGGAGCCTAGCCACATACAGGAGCCTGAAATCCAATGGCCACTTTGAAAGCCTGAAGGTGCGTAACTTCTTCATTTCACTTCCTCAATACCTATCACAGTTTTGAAGGTTCTGACATTAGATCTGCAAAATACTTACCATGCTTCTTATCAAATTCCTTGGGGTGTCTACTTTCCAAAAATTGGTCATTTGGGGGGGTTCGGTGCCATTCTGGCATTCCAGGGCCTCCGAAACTGTGATAGGTAGTCAGGAAGTGTAATGGGGAAATAAAGCCCTTTAAAAGCCTGAAGGTGCTTATTGGATTTTGGGGTCCTGTACTTGGCTAGACTGCCAAAATGTCTCTCACCTGTGGTACCCCTATACTTGGGAGAAGTAGCAAAATGTATTTTGGGGAGTAATTCCACATATACATATGGCTTGTGTGAGCAATAAATTATTTAAATGACAATTTTGTGTAATTTTTTTTTTCTATTTTGTCATTTTCAAAAAACTTGAGGTAAAAAAATAAATTATTCTATTGATTCAACATGCCTCTCAGCAAATAGTTTGGGGTGTCTACTTTCCAAAAAGGGGTCATTTTGGGGGGTGGGGGCATTTTATGCCCAGCATTAGAAGTTTATGCCGCACATCATTCACTCTTCTAACCACCTGAAGACCAAGCCTTTTCTGACACTTTTTGTTCACATTACATTATTATTACATTACATTACATTGAGTTTATATAGCGCCAAAGGGTTTGCTCAGCGCTGTACAATAGAGGGGGGGACAATACATGAAACATTACAGCAGCTACGAACAGCACACGAGGGGTAAGAGGGCCCTACTCTTTCGAGCTTACAATCTGGGAGGGAGGGGGTAGTGGTACAGGAGGAAGTGGCTGTGGGGGATGGAGTGGTAGGAGGAATGAAGGAGAGCAGCAGTTAGGTGAGGGTGGGGTAGGCTTCCCTGAAGAGGTGGGTTTTCAGGGAGCGCCTGAAGTGAGGAGGGAAGGTGACAGTCTGATGGATTGGGGTAGTGAGTTCCAGAGGATGGGGGAGGACCTGGAGAAGTCTTGCAGACGTGCGTGTGAGGAGGAGACCAGGGAGCAAGATAGAAGGAGGTCCTGTGAAGAGCGAAGGGTACGGGTAGGGTGGTACTTGGGAATCAGGTCGGTGAGGTAGTTAGGGGCAGTGTTGTGAATGGCTTTGTAGGTCAGAGTGAGTAGTTTGAATTTGATGCGTTGGGCGATAGGGAGCCAGTGGAGGGAGAGGCAGAGGGGGGTGGCAGAGGTGGAGCGGCTGGTGAGGTGGATGAGTCTGGCAGCTGAGTTCAGGATGGTCTGAAGCGGGGAGAGTTTGCACTGGGGTAGGCCGGTGAGGAGGGAGTTGCAGTAGTCAAGGCATGAGATAATCAGGGAGTGCACAAGTAGTTTAGCGGTGTCTGGGGTAAGGAAGGTGCGTATTTTGGCGATATTGCGGAGGTGGAGCCTGCATGTGCTTGTCAGTGATTTGACATGAGGTTGGAAGGAGAGGTTAGAGTCCAGAATGACCCCAAGGACTTTGGCTTGCGGGGCGGGATTGATGGTGGTGATGTTAGTAGTGATGGATAGGATGGGGGGGGGGGCGCGGGCAGGAGGGAAGACGAGAAGCTCGGTTTTGGAGAGGTTGAGTTTGAGGAAATGGAGCGACATCCAGTCAGAGATGTCGTTTAGGAGGTGAGTGATGCGGGCGGAGAAAGTGGAGGTGAGGTGAGGGGTGGAGAGGTAAATTTGAGTGTCATCAGCATAGAGATGGTAGTTCACATTAAAAAAATCAGTATTTTTGCTAGGAAATTAAAGTGAACCCCCAAACATTATATAATTTTTTAGATCAGACACCCTAGTAAATAAAATGGTGGGTACTGCAATTTCTTATCTCACATATTACTTACATAGCGATTTTTAAAACTCAATTTTTTTGAAAAATATACACTTTTTTTCATTTTAATGCACAAAAACACAATATATTGGCCAATTATTTGGTAGGATATAAAAGATGATGCTATGCTGAGTAAATAGATACCAAACATGACATGCTTTAAAATTGCGCATGCCCTGTGCAATGGCGACAAACTGCATACATTTTTAATATCTATAGGCAACGCTTTAAAAGCCTTTACAAGCTACCATTTTAGATTTACAGAGGAGGTCTAGAGCTATAATTACTGCCCTTGATCATGGCGATACTTCACATGCATGGTGCAATCGCTGTTTCCATACTGGCACAGGGTCAACGCTCAAACCGCAGGTGTGCGCGTGCGCGGATGGACGAGGATACTTTTTTTTTTCTTTTTTTTCTGATTTATTTAATTATTTTTACACTGTCCCTTTAATTTCTTTTTTTTATCACTTTTAATGCAATCTCAGGGAGGGGGGGCATTTTCTCCCACTGCTTGTAAAAGCAATCCTGCAGCTAATTAGCCACTAGGAATGCTTTTACATGAAAGCCCATTGCCGGCTGAAAAAAATGATACCAGGATGATGCCTGCAGCTGCAGGCATTACCCTGGTATAACCATTCAAAGTCCAGTGATGTACCAGTACGTCGCTGGTCCTTGTTGGGTGTATATGCTATGTTCTTTTTTTCTTTATGCAGCCTGTGGGCTGAATGAAAAAAAAGAGAAGAAATCTCTGCCAGAAAAAGTGTGTGGTGTGCCCACCATTAGAAAACCTCCCTGCATCCACCCAATTCTAATGGTAGGCACACATGAAATGTGCCAACAAATATAAAATATATATGCCGAAGCATAGGGGCCATCCACCCACTGGCCACCCCAGGCCCCCATGCGTTGGAATATATTCTCTTTTTTTTAACTGTGGATGAAAAATCTCATCCGACAGCACTGCACACACCTACTTATGTCTATTCTGAAAGCAAGACCCTGTTGCTGTCAGAATAAACAGGTCAGTGCTGCAGTTTGACATTCCTGCAAAGAAATCAACAATGGTTAACAATAAAACAAACTCAATAAAACAACTTTATAAGGAAAAGTTTGTGGTGGTATGCCCACCATTAGAAAACCTCCCTGCATCCACCCACTTCTAATGGTGGGCACACATGAAATGTGCCAACAGATATAAAATATGTATGCCGAAGCATAGGGTCCATCCACCGATTGGCCACCCCAGGCCCCCATGCTTTGGCATATATTCTCTTTTTTTAACTGCAGATGAAAAATCTCATTCAACAGCGCTGCCCACATTGATTTATGTCTATTCTGAGAGCAAGTTCCTGTTGCTGTCAGAATAAACAGGTCAGTGTTGCAGCTGAAAGCATTCCTACAAACAGAAATGATTAACAATAAAACAGTAACAATAAAACAGTAAAAGTAGAAGAATCACAAAAAATGACAACAAAAAAAAAACTAACTATTTTTGATTTTTAAATTTTTTTATTTTTTGGGGGGATTTGTATTTTTAATTTTTTTTTTTTACTTTTTTTTCAAACTTTAAACATTTTTAAAACAGATGGTCGGGTCTCTCCAAATGCGATAGCCAGTTTCCTGACTACCTAACATCTTTCGAGACCCTGTGTAAATGTGACCTGAACTGTGCCGTGCTGTACCCTATATTAATAGTTCATTAGTGTATGGTAGAGGCGGAAGCAGCGCTGCCCACATTGATTTATGTCTATTCTGAGAGCAAGTTCCTGTTGCTGTCAGAATAAACAGGTCAGTGTTGCAGCTGAAAGCATTCCTACAAACAGAAATGATTAACAATAAAACAGTAACAATAAAACAGTAAAAGTAGAAGAATCACAAAAAATGACAACAAAAAAAACTAACTATTTTTGATTTTTAAATTTTTTTATTTTTTGGGGGGATTTGTACTTTTAATTTTTTTTTTTTTACTTTTTTTTTCAAACTTTAAACATTTTTAAAACAGATGGTCGGGTCTCTCCAAATGCGATAGCCAGTTTCCTGACTACCTAACATCTTTCGAGACCCTGTGTAAATGTGCCCTGAACTGTGCCGTGCTCTACCCCATACTAATAGTTCACTAGTGTATGGTAGAGGCGGAAGCAGGGTTTGACGCAGAGGCCAGATTGGCCAGGACAGGAGGGACAACAATAGCGGCTGTCACGCCTAATTCCATGTTTGCTACAGACACGACATCTTTTTTGGGGTCTTCTTTGGGTTGGGGTACCAGGAATGGTATCGGGAAAATGTCTCTCATGCAGACGGCTAACTGCATCTGGGATGGGGGTTTGGGGCGCAGCACCTTCTGGATACAAAAGGGCCCTGATGATCTCTAACTGGAATTTTAGGTAGGATTCACTATGTCCAGTTGCTTTGTAGAGAACAAAAGCGTCCTATACAGACAATTGAAATAAATAAACAGACACTTTTTTGTACCAGCGTCTGGCTTTTCGGGAAACTAAGTACGGCTTCATCATCTGGTCGTTGAAGTCCACCCCTCCCATGTTAAGGTTATAATCGTGGACACAGAAGGGCTTCTCAACAACACCAGCTGCCGTGGCAATTTGGACGGTCGTATCTGCGTGAATGGAAGACAGGAGGTAAACATACCATTTGTCCTTCCACTTCACTGCGAGCAATTCTTCGTTTCTCAAGCAGGCTTTGTCCCCCTTTCTAAGAAGGGTATTTACAAGCCGTTGGGGGAAGCCCCGGCGATTAAGTCGCACAGTGCCACATGCGCAAATTCCCAGATTGAACAAATCTCTAAAGAGCGGCACGCTTGAATACAAATTGTCCATGTATAAGTGGTACCCCATATGGAAAAAGGATGACATCAAGTCCCAAACTATCTTGCCACTGCTCCCCATGTAGTCTGGGCATCCGGGGGGCTCCACGTGACTATCTTTTCCCTCATAAATCTGAAACTTACATGTATAGCCTGTTGGGCTCTCACAGGTCTTATACATCTTGACCCCATATCTGGCACGCTTGCTGGGGAGAAACTGTTTGATTACAAGGCAGCCAGAAAATTGAATGAGGGACTCATCGATGCAGATGTTTTTATGGGGAGTATACATATCTGCAAATTTTTGGTTAAAGTGATTTACGAGGGGCCGAATTTTGTGGAGCCGGTCAAATTCAGGGTCACCCCGAGGACGACTGAGTGTGTTGTCGTAGAAGTGCATAAAACGCATTATCGTCTCATATCTATGCCTGGCCATGGCAGTAGAGAACACGGACATATGAACAAGCGGGTCTGTGGACCAATACAACCGCAATTGATATTTTTTATTAATGCCCATGTTGCAGGCAATCTGACGCTATCTGGGAGGGGCGCTAACTGGCGCTAACACTATCGGAAGTCACCGGTGACACTAATACAGTGATCAGTAAAAATCTGTTCACTGTAATCAATGACACTGGTGACAGGGCAGTGAGGGCGTTAACTGGGGGGGGGGAGGCGATCAAGGGGTTAAATGGGATTACTGGTGTACTAGCGGGAAAACTGGAGCTATCTGGGATGGGCGCTAACACTATTGGAAGTCGCCAGGGACACTGATACAGTGATCAGTAAAAATGTGTTCACTGATCAATGACACAGGTGACAGGGAATTGAAGGGGTTAACTGGGGGGGTGAAGAGAGGGTTAAATGTGTCCTAGGTGTGTTCTATCTGTGGGTTAGTGCTGTTTTACTCACATTTCTTCTGTCTTCTTCTCTGAAAACTTAGCCACTCATGTGTGCTCCGTCCTGTAGTCCAATGCAACGTTGTGTAAGAGTGATGGTTTCAGCCTCATTGTCGAACTCTGGAATAATCCTCAGTCTTCAAAACCTCCTGGCTAACCTATGACAAAAAAAACACAACACCTATATCAATATTACTGTATTGGGAGCAAGTAGTATATCATCTACTTAACATAAATTACACTAAAAATGGAAAAACATGTTTACACCCACAACCACACACATATTAATATATAAAGTTATACACATGTATGTTTTGAGTCTTAAAATGTGGAAAGAAAACTTAGCCATTTTAGTGTGCTCCGTCCTGTAGTCCAATGCAACGTTGTGCAAGAGTGATGGTTTCAGCCTCATTGTCGAACTTTGGAATAATCCTCAGTCTTTAAAACCTCTTGGCTAACCTATGACAAAAAAGAAAACAACACATATATAAATATTTCTGCATTTGGACCAAGTAACCAATCATCTACTTAACAAAAATTACGCTAAATATGTAAAAACATGCAAAGACCCACAACCACACACATATTAATATATAAAGTTATACACATGTATGTTTTGAGTCTTAAAATGTGGAAGGAAAACTTAGCATCCACCCACTTCTAATGGTGGGCACACATGAAATGTGCCAACAGATATAAAATATGTATGCCGAAGCATAGGGTCCATCCACCGATTGGCCACCCCAGGCCGCCATGCTTTGGCATATATTCTCTTTTTTTAACTGCAGATAAAAAATCTCATCCAACAGCACTGCCCACATTGATTTATGTCTATTCTGAGAGCAAGTTCCTGTTGCTGTCAGAATAAAACGGTCAGTGTTGCAGCTGAAAACATTCCTACAAACAGAAATGATTAACAATAAAACAGTAACAATAAAACAGTAAAAGTAGAAGAATCACAAAAAATGACAACAACAAAAAAAACTATTTTTGATTTTTACATTTTTTTATTTTTTGGGGGGATTTGTACTTTTAATTTTTTTTTTAACTTTTTTTTCAAACTTGAAACATTTTTAAAACAGATGGTCGGGTCTCTCCAAATGCAATAGCCAGTTTCCTGACTACCTAACATCTTTCGAGACCCTGTGTAAATGTGACCTGAACTGTGCCGTGCTGTACCCTATATTAATAGTTCACTAGTGTATGGTAGAGGCGGAAGCAGCGCTGCCCACATTGATTTATGTCTATTCTGAGAGCAAATTCCTGTTGCTGTCAGAATAAACAGGTCAGTGTTGCAGCTGAAAGCATTCCTACAAACAGAAATGATTAACAATAAAACAGTAACAGTAAAACAGTAAAAGTAGAAGAATCACAAAAAATGACAGCAACAAAAAAAACTAACTATTTTTGATTTTTAAATTTTTTTATTTTTTGGGGGGATTTGTATTTTTACTTTTTTTTTTTTTACTTTTTTTTTCAAACTTTAAACATTTTTAAAACAGATGGTCGGGTCTCTCCAAATGCGATAGCCAGTTTCCTGACTACCTAACATCTTTCGAGACCCTGTGTAAATGTGCCCTGAACTGTGCCGTGCTGTACCCTATATTAATAGTTCACTAGTGTATGGTAGAGGCGGAAGCAGCGCTGCCCACATTGATTTATGTCTATTCTGAGAGCAAGTTCCTGTTGCTGTCAGAATAAACAGGTCAGTGTTGCAGCTGAAGGCATTCCTACAAACAGAAATGATTAACAATAAAACAGTAACAATAAAACAGTAAAAGTAGAAGAATCACAAAAAATGACAGCAACAAAAAAAACTAACTATTTTTGATTTTTAAATTTTTTTATTTTTTGGGAAGGATTTGTACTTTTAATTTTTTTTTTTTTTACTTTTTTTTTCAAACTTTAAACATTTTTAAAACAGATGGTCGGGTCTCTCCAAATGCAATAGCCAGTTTCCTGACTACCTAACATCTTTCGAGACCCTGTGTAAATGTGCCCTGAACTGTGCCGTGCTGTACCCTATATTAATAGTTCACTAGTGTATGGTAGAGGCGGAAGCAGCGCTGCCCACATTGATTTATGTCTATTCTGAGAGCAAGTTCCTGTTGCTGTCAGAATAAACAGGTCAGTGTTGCAGCTGAAAGCATTCCTACAAACAGAAATGATTAACAATAAAACAGTAACAATAAAACAGTAAAAGTAGAAGAATCACAAAAAATGACAACAAAAAAACTAACTATTTTTGATTTTTACATTTTTTTATTTTTTGGGGGGGATTTGTATTTTTAATTTTTTTTTTTTACTTTTTTTTTCACGTCCACGTATAAGTGGTACCTCATATGGAAAAAGGATGACACCAAGTCCCAAACTATCTTGCCACTGCTCCCCATGTAGTCTGGGCATCCGGGGGGCTCCACGTGACTATATTTTTCCTCATAAATCTGAAACTTACATGTATAGCCTGTTGCCCTCTCACAGGTCTTATACATCTTGACCCCATATCTGGCACGCTTGCTGGGGAGAAACTGTTTGATTACAAGGCAGCCAGAAAATTGAATGAGGGACTCATCAATGCAGATGTTTTTATGGGGAGTATACATATCTGCAAATTTTTGGTTAAAGTGATTTACGAGGGGCCGAATTTTGTGGAGCCGGTCAAATTCAGGGTCACCCCGAGGACGACTGAGTGTGTTGTCGTAGAAGTGCATAAAACGCATTATCGTCTCATATCTATGCCTGGCCATGGCAGTAGAGAACACGGACATATGAACAAGCGGGCCTGTGGACCAATACAACCGCAATTGATATTTTTTATTAATGCCCATGTTGCAGGCAATCTGACGCTATCTGGGAGGGGCGCTAACTGGCGCTAACACTATCGGAAGTCACCGGTGACACTAATACAGTGATCAGTAAAAATCTGTTCACTGTAATCAATGACACTGGTGACAGGGCAGTGAGGGCGTTAACTGGGGGGGGGGAGGCGATCAAGGGGTTAAATGGGATTACTGGTGTACTAGCGGGAAAACTGGAGCTATCTGGGATGGGCGCTAACACTATTGGAAGTCGCCAGGGACACTGATACATCGATCAGTAAACATGTGTTCACTGATCAATGACACAGGTGACAGGGAATTGAAGGGGTTAACTGGGGGGGGTGAAGAGAGGGTTAAATGTGTCCTAGGTGTGTTCTATCTGTGGGTTAGTGCTGTTTTACTCACATTTCTTCTGTCTTCTTCTCTGAAAACGTAGCCACTCATGTGTGCTCCGTCCTGTAGTCCAATGCAACGTTGTGTAAGAGTGATGGTTTCAGCCTCATTGTCGAACTCTGGAATAATCCTCAGTCTTCAAAACCTCCTGGCTAACCTATGACAAAAAAAACACAACACCTATATCAATATTACTGTATTGGGAGCAAGTAGTCAATCATCTACTTAACATAAATTACACTAAAAATGGAAAAACATGTTTACACCCACAACCACACACATATTAATATATAAAGTTATACACATGTATGTTTTGAGTCTTAAAATGTGGAAAGAAAACTTAGCCATTTTAGTGTGCTCCGTCCTGTAGTCCAATGCAACGTTGTGCAAGAGTGATGGTTTCAGCCTCATTGTCGAACTTTGGAATAATCCTCAGTCTTTAAAACCTCTTGGCTAACCTATGACAAAAAAGAAAACAACACATATATAAATATTTCTGCATTTGGACCAAGTAACCAATCATCTACTTAACAAAAATTACGCTAAATATGTAAAAACATGCAAAGACCCACAACCACACACATATTAATATATAAAGTTATACACATGTATGTTTTGAGTCTTAAAATGTGGAAGGAAAACTTAGCATCCACCCACTTCTAATGGTGGGCACACATGAAATGTGCCAACAGATATAAAATATGTATGCCGAAGCATAGGGTCCATCCACCGATTGGCCACCCCAGGCCCCCATGCTTTGGCATATATTCTTTTTTTTTAACTGCGGATGAAAAATCTCATCCAACAGCACTGCCCACATTGATTTATGTCTATTCTGAGAGCAAGTTCCTGTTGCTGTCAGAATAAAACGGTCAGTGTTGCAGCTGAAAACATTCCTACAAACAGAAATGATTAACAATAAAACAGTAACAATAAAACAGTAAAAGTAGAAGAATCACAAAAAATGACAGCAACAAAAAAAACTAACTATTTTTGATTTTTAAATTTTTTTATTTTTTGGGAAGGATTTGTACTTTTAATTTTTTTTTTTTTTACTTTTTTTTTCAAACTTTAAACATTTTTAAAACAGATGGTCGGGTCTCTCCAAATGCGATAGCCAGTTTCCTGGCTACCTAACATCTTTTGAGACCCTGTGTAAATGTGCCCTGAACTGTGCCATGCTGTACCCTATATTAATAGTTCACTAGTGTATGGTAGAGGTGGAAGCAGCGCTGCCCACATTGATTTATGTCTATTCTGAGAGCAAGTTCCTGTTGCTGTCAGAATAAACAGGTCAGTGTTGCAGCTGAAAGCATTCCTACAAACAGAAATGATTAACAATAAAACAGTAACAGTAAAACAGTAAAAGTAGAAGAATCACAAAAAATGACAGCAACAAAAAAAACTAACTATTTTTGATTTTTAAATTTTTTTATTTTTTGGGGGGATTTGTATTTTTACTTTTTTTTTTTTTACTTTTTTTTTCAAACTTTAAACATTTTTAAAACAGATGGTCGGGTCTCTCCAAATGCAATAGCCAGTTTCCTGACTACCTAACATCTTTCGAGACCCTGTGTAAATGTGCCCTGAACTGTGCCGTGCTGTACCCTATATTAATAGTTCACTAGTGTATGGTAGAGGCGGAAGCAGCGCTGCCCACATTGATTTATGTCTATTCTGAGAGCAAGTTCCTGTTGCTGTCAGAATAAACAGGTCAGTGTTGCAGCTGAAAGCATTCCTACAAACAGAAATGATTAACAATAAAACAGTAACAATAAAACAGTAAAAGTAGAAGAATCACAAAAAATGACAGCAAAAAAAAAAACTAACTATTTTTGATTTTTAAATTTTTTTATTTTTTGGGAAGGATTTGTACTTTTAATTTTTTTTTTTTTTACTTTTTTTTCAAACTTTAAACATTTTTAAAACAGATGGTCGGGTCTCTCCAAATGCGATAGCCAGTTTCCTGGCTACCTAACATCTTTTGAGACCCTGTGTAAATGTGCCCTGAACTGTGCCGTGCTGTACCCTATATTAATAGTTCACTAGTGTATGGTAGAGGTGGAAGCAGCGCTGCCCACATTGATTTATGTCTATTCTGAGAGCAAGTTCCTGTTGCTGTCAGAATAAACAGGTCAGTGTTGCAGCTGAAAGCATTCCTACAAACAGAAATGATTAACAATAAAACAGTAACAATAAAACAGTAAAAGTAGAAGAATCACAAAAAATGACAGCAACAAAAAAAACTAACTATTTTTGATTTTTAAATTTTTTTATTTTTTTGGGGGGGATTTGTATTTTTACTTTTTTTTTTTTACTTTTTTTTTCAAACTTTAAACATTTTTAAAACAGATGGTCGGGTCTCTCCAAATGCGATAGCCAGTTTTCTGACTACCTAACATCTTTCGAGACCCTGTGTAAATGTGCCCTGAACTGTGCCGTGCTGTACCCTATATTAATAGTTCACTAGTGTATGGTAGAGGCGGAAGCAGCGCTGCCCACATTGATTTATGTCTATTCTGAGAGCAAGTTCCTGTTGCTGTCAGAATAAACAGGTCAGTGTTGCAGCTGAAAGCATTCCTACAAACAGAAATGATTAACAATAAAACAGTAACAATAAAACAGTAAAAGTAGAAGAATCACAAAAAATGACAGCAACAAAAAAAACTAACTATTTTTGATTTTTAAATTTTTTTATTTTTTGGGGGGATTTGTATTTTTACTTTTTTTTTTTTTACTTTTTTTTTCAAACTTTAAACATTTTTAAAACAGATGGTCGGGTCTCTCCAAATGCAATAGCCAGTTTCCTGACTACCTAACATCTTTCGAGACCCTGTGTAAATGTGCCCTGAACTGTGCCGTGCTGTACCCTATATTAATAGTTCACTAGTGTATGGTAGAGGCGGAAGCAGCGCTGCCCACATTGATTTATGTCTATTCTGAGAGCAAGTTCCTGTTGCTGTCAGAATAAACAGGTCAGTGTTGCAGCTGAAAGCATTCCTACAAACAGAAATGATTAACAATAAAACAGTAACAATAAAACAGTAAAAGTAGAAGAATCACAAAAAATGACAGCAAAAAAAAAAACTAACTATTTTTGATTTTTAAATTTTTTTATTTTTTGGGAAGGATTTGTACTTTTAATTTTTTTTTTTTTTACTTTTTTTTCAAACTTTAAACATTTTTAAAACAGATGGTCGGGTCTCTCCAAATGCGATAGCCAGTTTCCTGGCTACCTAACATCTTTTGAGACCCTGTGTAAATGTGCCCTGAACTGTGCCGTGCTGTACCCTATATTAATAGTTCACTAGTGTATGGTAGAGGTGGAAGCAGCGCTGCCCACATTGATTTATGTCTATTCTGAGAGCAAGTTCCTGTTGCTGTCAGAATAAACAGGTCAGTGTTGCAGCTGAAAGCATTCCTACAAACAGAAATGATTAACAATAAAACAGTAACAATAAAACAGTAAAAGTAGAAGAATCACAAAAAATGACAGCAACAAAAAAAACTAACTATTTTTGATTTTTAAATTTTTTTATTTTTTTGGGGGGGATTTGTATTTTTACTTTTTTTTTTTTACTTTTTTTTTCAAACTTTAAACATTTTTAAAACAGATGGTCGGGTCTCTCCAAATGCGATAGCCAGTTTTCTGACTACCTAACATCTTTCGAGACCCTGTGTAAATGTGCCCTGAACTGTGCCGTGCTGTACCCTATATTAATAGTTCACTAGTGTATGGTAGAGGCGGAAGCAGCGCTGCCCACATTGATTTATGTCTATTCTGAGAGCAAGTTCCTGTTGCTGTCAGAATAAACAGGTCAGTGTTGCAGCTGAAAGCATTCCTACAAACAGAAATGATTAACAATAAAACAGTAACAGTAAAACAGTAAAAGTAGAAGAATCACAAAAAATGACAGCAACAAAAAAAACTAACTATTTTTGATTTTTACATTTTTTATTTTTTGGGGGGATTTGTATTTTTAATTTTTTTTTTTTTACTTTTTTTTTCACGTCCACGTATAAGTGGTACCTCATATGGAAAAAGGATGACACCAAGTCCCAAACTATCTTGCCACTGCTCCCCATGTAGTCTGGGCATCCGGGGGGCTCCACGTGACTATATTTTTCCTCATAAATCTGAAACTTACATGTATAGCCTGTTGCCCTCTCACAGGTCTTATACATCTTGACCCCATATCTGGCACGCTTGCTGGGGAGAAACTGTTTGATTACAAGGCAGCCAGAAAATTGAATGAGGGACTCATCAATGCAGATGTTTTTATGGGGAGTATACATATCTGCAAATTTTTGGTTAAAGTGATTTACGAGGGGCCGAATTTTGTGGAGCCGGTCAAATTCAGGGTCACCCCGAGGACCACTGAGTGTGTTGTCGTAGAAGTGCATAAAACGCATTATCGTCTCATATCTATGCCTGGCCATGGCAGTAGAGAACACGGACATATGAACAAGCGGGCCTGTGGACCAATACAACCGCAATTGATATTTTTTATTAATGCCCATGTTGCAGGCAATCTGACGCTATCTGGGAGGGGCGCTAACTGGCGCTAACACTATCGGAAGTCACCGGTGACACTAATACAGTGATCAGTAAAAATCTGTTCACTGTAATCAATGACACTGGTGACAGGGCAGTGAGGGCGTTAACTGGGGGGGGGAGGCGATCAAGGGGTTAAATGGGATTACTGGTGTACTAGCGGGAAAACTGGCGCTATCTGGGATGGGCGCTAACACTATTGGAAGTCGCCAGGGACACTGATACAGTGATCAGTAAACATGTGTTCACTGATCAATGACACAGGTGACAGGGAATTGAAGGGGTTAACTGGGGGGGGTGAAGAGAGGGTTAAATGTGTCCTAGGTGTGTTCTATCTGTGGGTTAGTGCTGTTTTACTCACATTTCTTCTGTCTTCTTCTCTGAAAACTTAGCCACTCATGTGTGCTCCGTCCTGTAGTCCAATGCAACGTTGTGTAAGAGTGATGGTTTCAGCCTCATTGTCGAACTCTGGAATAATCCTCAGTCTTCAAAACCTCCTGGCTAACCTATGACAAAAAAAACACAACACCTATATCAATATTACTGTATTGGGAGCAAGTAGTCAATCATCTACTTAACATAAATTACACTAAAAATGGAAAAACATGTTTACACCCACAACCACACACATATTAATATATAAAGTTATACACATGTATGTTTTGAGTCTTAAAATGTGGAAAGAAAACTTAGCCATTTTAGTGTGCTCCGTCCTGTAGTCCAATGCAACGTTGTGCAAGAGTGATGGTTTCAGCCTCATTGTCGAACTTTGGAATAATCCTCAGTCTTTAAAACCTCTTGGCTAACCTATGACAAAAAAGAAAACAACACATATATAAATATTTCTGCATTTGGACCAAGTAACCAATCATCTACTTAACAAAAATTACGCTAAATATGTAAAAACATGCAAAGACCCACAACCACACACATATTAATATATAAAGTTATACACATGTATGTTTTGAGTCTTAAAATGTGGAAGGAAAACTTAGCATCCACCCACTTCTAATGGTGGGCACACATGAAATGTGCCAACAGATATAAAATATGTATGCCGAAGCATAGGGTCCATCCACCGATTGGCCACCCCAGGCCCCCATGCTTTGGCATATATTCTCTTTTTTTAACTGCGGATGAAAAATCTCATCCAACAGCACTGCCCACATTGATTTATGTCTATTCTGAGAGCAAGTTCCTGTTGCTGTCAGAATAAAACGGTCAGTGTTGCAGCTGAAAACATTCCTACAAACAGAAATGATTAACAATAAAACAGTAACAATAAAACAGTAAAAGTAGAAGAATCACAAAAAATGACAGCAACAAAAAAAACTAACTATTTTTGATTTTTAAATTTTTTTATTTTTTGGGAAGGATTTGTACTTTTAATTTTTTTTTTTTTTACTTTTTTTTTCAAACTTTAAACATTTTTAAAACAGATGGTCGGGTCTCTTCAAATGCGATAGCCAGTTTCCTGGCTACCTAACATCTTTTGAGACCCTGTGTAAATGTGCCCTGAACTGTGCCATGCTGTACCCTATATTAATAGTTCACTAGTGTATGGTAGAGGTGGAAGCAGCGCTGCCCACATTGATTTATGTCTATTCTGAGAGCAAGTTCCTGTTGCTGTCAGAATAAACAGGTCAGTGTTGCAGCTGAAAGCATTCCTACAAACAGAAATGATTAACAATAAAACAGTAACAGTAAAACAGTAAAAGTAGAAGAATCACAAAAAATGACAGCAACAAAAAAAACTAACTATTTTTGATTTTTAAATTTTTTTATTTTTTGGGGGGATTTGTATTTTTACTTTTTTTTTTTTTACTTTTTTTTTCAAACTTTAAACATTTTTAAAACAGATGGTCGGGTCTCTCCAAATGCGATAGCCAGTTTCCTGACTACCTAACATCTTTCGAGACCCTGTGTAAATGTGCCCTGAACTGTGCCGTGCTGTACCCTATATTAATAGTTCACTAGTGTATGGTAGAGGCGGAAGCAGCGCTGCCCACATTGATTTATGTCTATTCTGAGAGCAAGTTCCTGTTGCTGTCAGAATAAACAGGTCAGTGTTGCAGCTGAAAGCATTCCTACAAACAGAAATGATTAACAATAAAACAGTAACAATAAAACAGTAAAAGTAGAAGAATCACAAAAGATGACAGCAACAAAAAAAACAAACTATATTTGATTTTTAAATTTTTTTATTTTTTGGGGGGGATTTGTATTTTTACTTTTTTTTTTTTACTTTTTTTTTTCAAACTTTAAACATTTTTAAAACAGATGGTCGGGTCTCTCCAAATGCGATAGCCAGTTTTCTGACTACCTAACATCTTTCGAGACCCTGTGTAAATGTGCCTTGAACTGTGCCGTGCTGTACCCTATATTAATAGTTCACTAGTGTATGGTAGAGGCGGAAGCAGCGCTGCCCACATTGATTTATGTCTATTCTGAGAGCAAGTTCCTGTTGCTGTCAGAATAAACAGGTCAGTGTTGCAGCTGAAAGCATTCCTACAAACAGAAATGATTAACAATAAAACAGTAACAATAAAACAGTAAAAGTAGAAGAATCACAAAAAATGACAGCAACAAAAAAAACTAACTATTTTTGATTTTTACATTTTTTATTTTTTGGGGGGATTTGTATTTTTAATTTTTTTTTTTTTACTTTTTTTTTCACGTCCACGTATAAGTGGTACCTCATATGGAAAAAGGATGACACCAAGTCCCAAACTATCTTGCCACTGCTCCCCATGTAGTCTGGGCATCCGGGGGGCTCCACGTGACTATATTTTTCCTCATAAATCTGAAACTTACATGTATAGCCTGTTGCCCTCTCACAGGTCTTATACATCTTGACCCCATATCTGGCACGCTTGCTGGGGAGAAACTGTTTGATTACAAGGCAGCCAGAAAATTGAATGAGGGACTCATCAATGCAGATGTTTTTATGGGGAGTATACATATCTGCAAATTTTTGGTTAAAGTGATTTACGAGGGGCCGAATTTTGTGGAGCCGGTCAAATTCAGGGTCACCCCGAGGACGACTGAGTGTGTTGTCGTAGAAGTGCATAAAACGCATTATCGTCTCATATCTATGCCTGGCCATGGCAGTAGAGAACACGGACATATGAACAAGCGGGCCTGTGGACCAATACAACCGCAATTTATATTTTTTATTAATGCCCATGTTGCAGGCAATCTGACGCTATCTGGGAGGGGCGCTAACTGGCGCTAACACTATCGGAAGTCACCGGTGACACTAATACAGTGATCAGTAAAAATCTGTTCACTGTAATCAATGACACTGGTGACAGGGCAGTGAGGGCGTTAACTGGGGGGGGGGAGGCGATCAAGGGGTTAAATGGGATTACTGGTGTACTAGCGGGAAAACTGGAGCTATCTGGGATGGGCGCTAACACTATTGGAAGTCGCCAGGGACACTGATACATCGATCAGTAAACATGTGTTCACTGATCAATGACACAGGTGACAGGGAATTGAAGGGGTTAACTGGGGGGGGTGAAGAGAGGGTTAAATGTGTCCTAGGTGTGTTCTATCTGTGGGTTAGTGCTGTTTTACTCACATTTCTTCTGTCTTCTTCTCTGAAAACGTAGCCACTCATGTGTGCTCCGTCCTGTAGTCCAATGCAACGTTGTGTAAGAGTGATGGTTTCAGCCTCATTGTCGAACTCTGGAATAATCCTCAGTCTTCAAAACCTCCTGGCTAACCTATGACAAAAAAAACACAACACCTATATCAATATTACTGTATTGGGAGCAAGTAGTCAATCATCTACTTAACATAAATTACACTAAAAATGGAAAAACATGTTTACACCCACAACCACACACATATTAATATATAAAGTTATACACATGTATGTTTTGAGTCTTAAAATGTGGAAAGAAAACTTAGCCATTTTAGTGTGCTCCGTCCTGTAGTCCAATGCAACGTTGTGCAAGAGTGATGGTTTCAGCCTCATTGTCGAACTTTGGAATAATCCTCAGTCTTTAAAACCTCTTGGCTAACCTATGACAAAAAAGAAAACAACACATATATAAATATTTCTGCATTTGGACCAAGTAACCAATCATCTACTTAACAAAAATTACGCTAAATATGTAAAAACATGCAAAGACCCACAACCACACACATATTAATATATAAAGTTATACACATGTATGTTTTGAGTCTTAAAATGTGGAAGGAAAACTTAGCATCCACCCACTTCTAATGGTGGGCACACATGAAATGTGCCAACAGATATAAAATATGTATGCCGAAGCATAGGGTCCATCCACCGATTGGCCACCCCAGGCCCCCATGCTTTGGCATATATTCTCTTTTTTTAACTGCGGATGAAAAATCTCATCCAACAGCACTGCCCACATTGATTTATGTCTATTCTGAGAGCAAGTTCCTGTTGCTGTCAGAATAAAACGGTCAGTGTTGCAGCTGAAAACATTCCTACAAACAGAAATGATTAACAATAAAACAGTAACAATAAAACAGTAAAAGTAGAAGAATCACAAAAAATGACAGCAACAAAAAAAACTAACTATTTTTGATTTTTAAATTTTTTTATTTTTTGGGAAGGATTTGTACTTTTAATTTTTTTTTTTTTACTTTTTTTTTCAAACTTTAAACATTTTTAAAACAGATGGTCGGGTCTCTCCAAATGCGATAGCCAGTTTCCTGGCTACCTAACATCTTTTGAGACCCTGTGTAAATGTGCCCTGAACTGTGCCATGCTGTACCCTATATTAATAGTTCACTAGTGTATGGTAGAGGTGGAAGCAGCGCTGCCCACATTGATTTATGTCTATTCTGAGAGCAAGTTCCTGTTGCTGTCAGAATAAACAGGTCAGTGTTGCAGCTGAAAGCATTCCTACAAACAGAAATGATTAACAATAAAACAGTAACAGTAAAACAGTAAAAGTAGAAGAATCACAAAAAATGACAGCAACAAAAAAAACTAACTATTTTTGATTTTTAAATTTTTTTATTTTTTGGGGGGATTTGTATTTTTACTTTTTTTTTTTTTACTTTTTTTTTCAAACTTTAAACATTTTTAAAACAGATGGTCGGGTCTCTCCAAATGCAATAGCCAGTTTCCTGACTACCTAACATCTTTCGAGACCCTGTGTAAATGTGCCCTGAACTGTGCCGTGCTGTACCCTATATTAATAGTTCACTAGTGTATGGTAGAGGCGGAAGCAGCGCTGCCCACATTGATTTATGTCTATTCTGAGAGCAAGTTCCTGTTGCTGTCAGAATAAACAGGTCAGTGTTGCAGCTGAAAGCATTCCTACAAACAGAAATGATTAACAATAAAACAGTAACAATAAAACAGTAAAAGTAGAAGAATCACAAAAAATGACAGCAAAAAAAAAAACTAACTATTTTTGATTTTTAAATTTTTTTATTTTTTGGGAAGGATTTGTACTTTTAATTTTTTTTTTTTTTACTTTTTTTTCAAACTTTAAACATTTTTAAAACAGATGGTCGGGTCTCTCCAAATGCGATAGCCAGTTTCCTGGCTACCTAACATCTTTTGAGACCCTGTGTAAATGTGCCCTGAACTGTGCCGTGCTGTACCCTATATTAATAGTTCACTAGTGTATGGTAGAGGTGGAAGCAGCGCTGCCCACATTGATTTATGTCTATTCTGAGAGCAAGTTCCTGTTGCTGTCAGAATAAACAGGTCAGTGTTGCAGCTGAAAGCATTCCTACAAACAAAAATGATTAACAATAAAACAGTAACAATAAAACAGTAAAAGTAGAAGAATCACAAAAAATGACAGCAACAAAAAAAACTAACTATTTTTGATTTTTAAATTTTTTTATTTTTTTGGGGGGGATTTGTATTTTTACTTTTTTTTTTTTACTTTTTTTTTCAAACTTTAAACATTTTTAAAACAGATGGTCGGGTCTCTCCAAATGCGATAGCCAGTTTTCTGACTACCTAACATCTTTCGAGACCCTGTGTAAATGTGCCCTGAACTGTGCCGTGCTGTACCCTATATTAATAGTTCACTAGTGTATGGTAGAGGCGGAAGCAGCGCTGCCCACATTGATTTATGTCTATTCTGAGAGCAAGTTCCTGTTGCTGTCAGAATAAACAGGTCAGTGTTGCAGCTGAAAGCATTCCTACAAACAGAAATGATTAACAATAAAACAGTAACAATAAAACAGTAAAAGTAGAAGAATCACAAAAAATGACAGCAACAAAAAAAACTAACTATTTTTGATTTTTACATTTTTTATTTTTTGGGGGGATTTGTATTTTTAATTTTTTTTTTTTTACTTTTTTTTTCACGTCCACGTATAAGTGGTACCTCATATGGAAAAAGGATGACACCAAGTCCCAAACTATCTTGCCACTGCTCCCCATGTAGTCTGGGCATCCGGGGGGCTCCACGTGACTATATTTTTCCTCATAAATCTGAAACTTACATGTATAGCCTGTTGCCCTCTCACAGGTCTTATACATCTTGACCCCATATCTGGCACGCTTGCTGGGGAGAAACTGTTTGATTACAAGGCAGCCAGAAAATTGAATGAGGGACTCATCAATGCAGATGTTTTTATGGGGAGTATACATATCTGCAAATTTTTGGTTAAAGTGATTTACGAGGGGCCGAATTTTGTGGAGCCGGTCAAATTCAGGGTCACCCCGAGGACCACTGAGTGTGTTGTCGTAGAAGTGCATAAAACGCATTATCGTCTCATATCTATGCCTGGCCATGGCAGTAGAGAACACGGACATATGAACAAGCGGGCCTGTGGACCAATACAACCGCAATTGATATTTTTTATTAATGCCCATGTTGCAGGCAATCTGACGCTATCTGGGAGGGGCGCTAACTGGCGCTAACACTATCGGAAGTCACCGGTGACACTAATACAGTGATCAGTAAAAATCTGTTCACTGTAATCAATGACACTGGTGACAGGGCAGTGAGGGCGTTAACTGGGGGGGGGAGGCGATCAAGGGGTTAAATGGGATTACTGGTGTACTAGCGGGAAAACTGGCGCTATCTGGGATGGGCGCTAACACTATTGGAAGTCGCCAGGGACACTGATACAGTGATCAGTAAACATGTGTTCACTGATCAATGACACAGGTGACAGGGAATTGAAGGGGTTAACTGGGGGGGGTGAAGAGAGGGTTAAATGTGTCCTAGGTGTGTTCTATCTGTGGGTTAGTGCTGTTTTACTCACATTTCTTCTGTCTTCTTCTCTGAAAACTTAGCCACTCATGTGTGCTCCGTCCTGTAGTCCAATGCAACGTTGTGTAAGAGTGATGGTTTCAGCCTCATTGTCGAACTCTGGAATAATCCTCAGTCTTCAAAACCTCCTGGCTAACCTATGACAAAAAAAACACAACACCTATATCAATATTACTGTATTGGGAGCAAGTAGTCAATCATCTACTTAACATAAATTACACTAAAAATGGAAAAACATGTTTACACCCACAACCACACACATATTAATATATAAAGTTATACACATGTATGTTTTGAGTCTTAAAATGTGGAAAGAAAACTTAGCCATTTTAGTGTGCTCCGTCCTGTAGTCCAATGCAACGTTGTGCAAGAGTGATGGTTTCAGCCTCATTGTCGAACTTTGGAATAATCCTCAGTCTTTAAAACCTCTTGGCTAACCTATGACAAAAAAGAAAACAACACATATATAAATATTTCTGCATTTGGACCAAGTAACCAATCATCTACTTAACAAAAATTACGCTAAATATGTAAAAACATGCAAAGACCCACAACCACACACATATTAATATATAAAGTTATACACATGTATGTTTTGAGTCTTAAAATGTGGAAGGAAAACTTAGCATCCACCCACTTCTAATGGTGGGCACACATGAAATGTGCCAACAGATATAAAATATGTATGCCGAAGCATAGGGTCCATCCACCGATTGGCCACCCCAGGCCCCCATGCTTTGGCATATATTCTCTTTTTTTAACTGCGGATGAAAAATCTCATCCAACAGCACTGCCCACATTGATTTATGTCTATTCTGAGAGCAAGTTCCTGTTGCTGTCAGAATAAAACGGTCAGTGTTGCAGCTGAAAACATTCCTACAAACAGAAATGATTAACAATAAAACAGTAACAATAAAACAGTAAAAGTAGAAGAATCACAAAAAATGACAGCAACAAAAAAAACTAACTATTTTTGATTTTTAAATTTTTTTATTTTTTGGGAAGGATTTGTACTTTTAATTTTTTTTTTTTTTACTTTTTTTTTCAAACTTTAAACATTTTTAAAACAGATGGTCGGGTCTCTCCAAATGCGATAGCCAGTTTCCTGGCTACCTAACATCTTTTGAGACCCTGTGTAAATGTGCCCTGAACTGTGCCATGCTGTACCCTATATTAATAGTTCACTAGTGTATGGTAGAGGTGGAAGCAGCGCTGCCCACATTGATTTATGTCTATTCTGAGAGCAAGTTCCTGTTGCTGTCAGAATAAACAGGTCAGTGTTGCAGCTGAAAGCATTCCTACAAACAGAAATGATTAACAATAAAACAGTAACAGTAAAACAGTAAAAGTAGAAGAATCACAAAAAATGACAGCAACAAAAAAAACTAACTATTTTTGATTTTTAAATTTTTTTATTTTTTGGGGGGATTTGTATTTTTACTTTTTTTTTTTTTACTTTTTTTTTCAAACTTTAAACATTTTTAAAACAGATGGTCGGGTCTCTCCAAATGCAATAGCCAGTTTCCTGACTACCTAACATCTTTCGAGACCCTGTGTAAATGTGCCCTGAACTGTGCCGTGCTGTACCCTATATTAATAGTTCACTAGTGTATGGTAGAGGCGGAAGCAGCGCTGCCCACATTGATTTATGTCTATTCTGAGAGCAAGTTCCTGTTGCTGTCAGAATAAACAGGTCAGTGTTGCAGCTGAAAGCATTCCTACAAACAGAAATGATTAACAATAAAACAGTAACAATAAAACAGTAAAAGTAGAAGAATCACAAAAAATGACAGCAAAAAAAAAAACTAACTATTTTTGATTTTTAAATTTTTTTATTTTTTGGGAAGGATTTGTACTTTTAATTTTTTTTTTTTTTACTTTTTTTTCAAACTTTAAACATTTTTAAAACAGATGGTCGGGTCTCTCCAAATGCGATAGCCAGTTTCCTGGCTACCTAACATCTTTTGAGACCCTGTGTAAATGTGCCCTGAACTGTGCCGTGCTGTACCCTATATTAATAGTTCACTAGTGTATGGTAGAGGTGGAAGCAGCGCTGCCCACATTGATTTATGTCTATTCTGAGAGCAAGTTCCTGTTGCTGTCAGAATAAACAGGTCAGTGTTGCAGCTGAAAGCATTCCTACAAACAGAAATGATTAACAATAAAACAGTAACAATAAAACAGTAAAAGTAGAAGAATCACAAAAAATGACAGCAACAAAAAAAACTAACTATTTTTGATTTTTAAATTTTTTTATTTTTTTGGGGGGGATTTGTATTTTTACTTTTTTTTTTTTACTTTTTTTTTCAAACTTTAAACATTTTTAAAACAGATGGTCGGGTCTCTCCAAATGCGATAGCCAGTTTTCTGACTACCTAACATCTTTCGAGACCCTGTGTAAATGTGCCCTGAACTGTGCCGTGCTGTACCCTATATTAATAGTTCACTAGTGTATGGTAGAGGCGGAAGCAGCGCTGCCCACATTGATTTATGTCTATTCTGAGAGCAAGTTCCTGTTGCTGTCAGAATAAACAGGTCAGTGTTGCAGCTGAAAGCATTCCTACAAACAGAAATGATTAACAATAAAACAGTAACAATAAAACAGTAAAAGTAGAAGAATCACAAAAAATGACAGCAACAAAAAAAACTAACTATTTTTGATTTTTACATTTTTTATTTTTTGGGGGGATTTGTATTTTTAATTTTTTTTTTTTTACTTTTTTTTTCACGTCCACGTATAAGTGGTACCTCATATGGAAAAAGGATGACACCAAGTCCCAAACTATCTTGCCACTGCTCCCCATGTAGTCTGGGCATCCGGGGGGCTCCACGTGACTATATTTTTCCTCATAAATCTGAAACTTACATGTATAGCCTGTTGCCCTCTCACAGGTCTTATACATCTTGACCCCATATCTGGCACGCTTGCTGGGGAGAAACTGTTTGATTACAAGGCAGCCAGAAAATTGAATGAGGGACTCATCAATGCAGATGTTTTTATGGGGAGTATACATATCTGCAAATTTTTGGTTAAAGTGATTTACGAGGGGCCGAATTTTGTGGAGCCGGTCAAATTCAGGGTCACCCCGAGGACCACTGAGTGTGTTGTCGTAGAAGTGCATAAAACGCATTATCGTCTCATATCTATGCCTGGCCATGGCAGTAGAGAACACGGACATATGAACAAGCGGGCCTGTGGACCAATACAACCGCAATTGATATTTTTTATTAATGCCCATGTTGCAGGCAATCTGACGCTATCTGGGAGGGGCGCTAACTGGCGCTAACACTATCGGAAGTCACCGGTGACACTAATACAGTGATCAGTAAAAATCTGTTCACTGTAATCAATGACACTGGTGACAGGGCAGTGAGGGCGTTAACTGGGGGGGGGAGGCGATCAAGGGGTTAAATGGGATTACTGGTGTACTAGCGGGAAAACTGGCGCTATCTGGGATGGGCGCTAACACTATTGGAAGTCGCCAGGGACACTGATACAGTGATCAGTAAACATGTGTTCACTGATCAATGACACAGGTGACAGGGAATTGAAGGGGTTAACTGGGGGGGGTGAAGAGAGGGTTAAATGTGTCCTAGGTGTGTTCTATCTGTGGGTTAGTGCTGTTTTACTCACATTTCTTCTGTCTTCTTCTCTGAAAACTTAGCCACTCATGTGTGCTCCGTCCTGTAGTCCAATGCAACGTTGTGTAAGAGTGATGGTTTCAGCCTCATTGTCGAACTCTGGAATAATCCTCAGTCTTCAAAACCTCCTGGCTAACCTATGACAAAAAAAACACAACACCTATATCAATATTACTGTATTGGGAGCAAGTAGTCAATCATCTACTTAACATAAATTACACTAAAAATGGAAAAACATGTTTACACCCACAACCACACACATATTAATATATAAAGTTATACACATGTATGTTTTGAGTCTTAAAATGTGGAAAGAAAACTTAGCCATTTTAGTGTGCTCCGTCCTGTAGTCCAATGCAACGTTGTGCAAGAGTGATGGTTTCAGCCTCATTGTCGAACTTTGGAATAATCCTCAGTCTTTAAAACCTCTTGGCTAACCTATGACAAAAAAGAAAACAACACATATATAAATATTTCTGCATTTGGACCAAGTAACCAATCATCTACTTAACAAAAATTACGCTAAATATGTAAAAACATGCAAAGACCCACAACCACACACATATTAATATATAAAGTTATACACATGTATGTTTTGAGTCTTAAAATGTGGAAGGAAAACTTAGCATCCACCCACTTCTAATGGTGGGCACACATGAAATGTGCCAACAGATATAAAATATGTATGCCGAAGCATAGGGTCCATCCACCGATTGGCCACCCCAGGCCCCCATGCTTTGGCATATATTCTCTTTTTTTAACTGCGGATGAAAAATCTCATCCAACAGCACTGCCCACATTGATTTATGTCTATTCTGAGAGCAAGTTCCTGTTGCTGTCAGAATAAAACGGTCAGTGTTGCAGCTGAAAACATTCCTACAAACAGAAATGATTAACAATAAAACAGTAACAATAAAACAGTAAAAGTAGAAGAATCACAAAAAATGACAGCAACAAAAAAAACTAACTATTTTTGATTTTTAAATTTTTTTATTTTTTGGGAAGGATTTGTACTTTTAATTTTTTTTTTTTTTACTTTTTTTTCAAACTTTAAACATTTTTAAAACAGATGGTCGGGTCTCTCCAAATGCGATAGCCAGTTTCCTGGCTACCTAACATCTTTTGAGACCCTGTGTAAATGTGCCCTGAACTGTGCCATGCTGTACCCTATATTAATAGTTCACTAGTGTATGGTAGAGGTGGAAGCAGCGCTGCCCACATTGATTTATGTCTATTCTGAGAGCAAGTTCCTGTTGCTGTCAGAATAAACAGGTCAGTGTTGCAGCTGAAAGCATTCCTACAAACAGAAATGATTAACAATAAAACAGTAACAATAAAACAGTAAAAGTAGAAGAATCACAAAAGATGACAGCAACAAAAAAAACAAACTATATTTGATTTTTAAATTTTTTTATTTTTTGGGGGGGATTTGTATTTTTACTTTTTTTTTTTTACTTTTTTTTTTCAAACTTTAAACATTTTTAAAACAGATGGTCGGGTCTCTCCAAATGCGATAGCCAGTTTTCTGACTACCTAACATCTTTCGAGACCCTGTGTAAATGTGCCTTGAACTGTGCCGTGCTGTACCCTATATTAATAGTTCACTAGTGTATGGTAGAGGCGGAAGCAGCGCTGCCCACATTGATTTATGTCTATTCTGAGAGCAAGTTCCTGTTGCTGTCAGAATAAACAGGTCAGTGTTGCAGCTGAAAGCATTCCTACAAACAGAAATGATTAACAATAAAACAGTAACAATAAAACAGTAAAAGTAGAAGAATCACAAAAAATGACAACAAAAAAACTAACTATTTTTGATTTTTACATTTTTTATTTTTTGGGGGGATTTGTATTTTTAATTTTTTTTTTTTTACTTTTTTTTTCACGTCCACGTATAAGTGGTACCTCATATGGAAAAAGGATGACACCAAGTCCCAAACTATCTTGCCACTGCTCCCCATGTAGTCTGGGCATCCGGGGGGCTCCACGTGACTATATTTTTCCTCATAAATCTGAAACTTACATGTATAGCCTGTTGCCCTCTCACAGGTCTTATACATCTTGACCCCATATCTGGCACGCTTGCTGGGGAGAAACTGTTTGATTACAAGGCAGCCAGAAAATTGAATGAGGGACTCATCAATGCAGATGTTTTTATGGGGAGTATACATATCTGCAAATTTTTGGTTAAAGTGATTTACGAGGGGCCGAATTTTGTGGAGCCGGTCAAATTCAGGGTCACCCCGAGGACGACTGAGTGTGTTGTCGTAGAAGTGCATAAAACGCATTATCGTCTCATATCTATGCCTGGCCATGGCAGTAGAGAACACGGACATATGAACAAGCGGGCCTGTGGACCAATACAACCGCAATTGATATTTTTTATTAATGCCCATGTTGCAGGCAATCTGACGCTATCTGGGAGGGGCGCTAACTGGCGCTAACACTATCGGAAGTCACCGGTGACACTAATACAGTGATCAGTAAAAATCTGTTCACTGTAATCAATGACACTGGTGACAGGGCAGTGAGGGCGTTAACTGGGGGGGGGGAGGCGATCAAGGGGTTAAATGGGATTACTGGTGTACTAGCGGGAAAACTGGAGCTATCTGGGATGGGCGCTAACACTATTGGAAGTCGCCAGGGACACTGATACATCGATCAGTAAACATGTGTTCACTGATCAATGACACAGGTGACAGGGAATTGAAGGGGTTAACTGGGGGGGGTGAAGAGAGGGTTAAATGTGTCCTAGGTGTGTTCTATCTGTGGGTTAGTGCTGTTTTACTCACATTTCTTCTGTCTTCTTCTCTGAAAACGTAGCCACTCATGTGTGCTCCGTCCTGTAGTCCAATGCAACGTTGTGTAAGAGTGATGGTTTCAGCCTCATTGTCGAACTCTGGAATAATCCTCAGTCTTCAAAACCTCCTGGCTAACCTATGACAAAAAAAACACAACACCTATATCAATATTACTGTATTGGGAGCAAGTAGTCAATCATCTACTTAACATAAATTACACTAAAAATGGAAAAACATGTTTACACCCACAACCACACACATATTATATATAAAGTTATACACATGTATGTTTTGAGTCTTAAAATGTGGAAAGAAAACTTAGCCATTTTAGTGTGCTCCGTCCTGTAGTCCAATGCAACGTTGTGCAAGAGTGATGGTTTCAGCCTCATTGTCGAACTTTGGAATAATCCTCAGTCTTTAAAACCTCTTGGCTAACCTATGACAAAAAAGAAAACAACACATATATAAATATTTCTGCATTTGGACCAAGTAACCAATCATCTACTTAACAAAAATTACGCTAAATATGTAAAAACATGCAAAGACCCACAACCACACACATATTAATATATAAAGTTATACACATGTATGTTTTGAGTCTTAAAATGTGGAAGGAAAACTTAGCATCCACCCACTTCTAATGGTGGGCACACATGAAATGTGCCAACAGATATAAAATATGTATGCCGAAGCATAGGGTCCATCCACCGATTGGCCACCCCAGGCCCCCATGCTTTGGCATATATTCTCTTTTTTTAACTGCGGATGAAAAATCTCATCCAACAGCACTGCCCACATTGATTTATGTCTATTCTGAGAGCAAGTTCCTGTTGCTGTCAGAATAAAACGGTCAGTGTTGCAGCTGAAAACATTCCTACAAACAGAAATGATTAACAATAAAACAGTAACAATAAAACAGTAAAAGTAGAAGAATCACAAAAAATGACAGCAACAAAAAAAACTAACTATTTTTGATTTTTAAATTTTTTTATTTTTTGGGAAGGATTTGTACTTTTAATTTTTTTTTTTTTTACTTTTTTTTTCAAACTTTAAACATTTTTAAAACAGATGGTCGGGTCTCTCCAAATGCGATAGCCAGTTTCCTGGCTACCTAACATCTTTTGAGACCCTGTGTAAATGTGCCCTGAACTGTGCCATGCTGTACCCTATATTAATAGTTCACTAGTGTATGGTAGAGGTGGAAGCAGCGCTGCCCACATTGATTTATGTCTATTCTGAGAGCAAGTTCCTGTTGCTGTCAGAATAAACAGGTCAGTGTTGCAGCTGAAAGCATTCCTACAAACAGAAATGATTAACAATAAAACAGTAACAGTAAAACAGTAAAAGTAGAAGAATCACAAAAAATGACAGCAACAAAAAAAACTAACTATTTTTGATTTTTAAATTTTTTTATTTTTTGGGGGGATTTGTATTTTTACTTTTTTTTTTTTTACTTTTTTTTTCAAACTTTAAACATTTTTAAAACAGATGGTCGGGTCTCTCCAAATGCGATAGCCAGTTTCCTGACTACCTAACATCTTTCGAGACCCTGTGTAAATGTGCCCTGAACTGTGCCGTGCTGTACCCTATATTAATAGTTCACTAGTGTATGGTAGAGGCGGAAGCAGCGCTGCCCACATTGATTTATGTCTATTCTGAGAGCAAGTTCCTGTTGCTGTCAGAATAAACAGGTCAGTGTTGCAGCTGAAAGCATTCCTACAAACAGAAATGATTAACAATAAAACAGTAACAATAAAACAGTAAAAGTAGAAGAATCACAAAAAATGACAGCAAAAAAAAAAACTAACTATTTTTGATTTTTAAATTTTTTTATTTTTTGGGAAGGATTTGTACTTTTAATTTTTTTTTTTTTTACTTTTTTTTCAAACTTTAAACATTTTTAAAACAGATGGTCGGGTCTCTCCAAATGCGATAGCCAGTTTCCTGGCTACCTAACATCTTTTGAGACCCTGTGTAAATGTGCCCTGAACTGTGCCGTGCTGTACCCTATATTAATAGTTCACTAGTGTATGGTAGAGGTGGAAGCAGCGCTGCCCACATTGATTTATGTCTATTCTGAGAGCAAGTTCCTGTTGCTGTCAGAATAAACAGGTCAGTGTTGCAGCTGAAAGCATTCCTACAAACAGAAATGATTAACAATAAAACAGTAACAATAAAACAGTAAAAGTAGAAGAATCACAAAAAATGACAGCAACAAAAAAAACTAACTATTTTTGATTTTTAAATTTTTTTATTTTTTTGGGGGGGATTTGTATTTTTACTTTTTTTTTTTTACTTTTTTTTTCAAACTTTAAACATTTTTAAAACAGATGGTCGGGTCTCTCCAAATGCGATAGCCAGTTTTCTGACTACCTAACATCTTTCGAGACCCTGTGTAAATGTGCCCTGAACTGTGCCGTGCTGTACCCTATATTAATAGTTCACTAGTGTATGGTAGAGGCGGAAGCAGCGCTGCCCACATTGATTTATGTCTATTCTGAGAGCAAGTTCCTGTTGCTGTCAGAATAAACAGGTCAGTGTTGCAGCTGAAAGCATTCCTACAAACAGAAATGATTAACAATAAAACAGTAACAATAAAACAGTAAAAGTAGAAGAATCACAAAAAATGACAGCAACAAAAAAAACTAACTATTTTTGATTTTTACATTTTTTATTTTTTGGGGGGATTTGTATTTTTAATTTTTTTTTTTTTACTTTTTTTTTCACGTCCACGTATAAGTGGTACCTCATATGGAAAAAGGATGACACCAAGTCCCAAACTATCTTGCCACTGCTCCCCATGTAGTCTGGGCATCCGGGGGGCTCCACGTGACTATATTTTTCCTCATAAATCTGAAACTTACATGTATAGCCTGTTGCCCTCTCACAGGTCTTATACATCTTGACCCCATATCTGGCACGCTTGCTGGGGAGAAACTGTTTGATTACAAGGCAGCCAGAAAATTGAATGAGGGACTCATCAATGCAGATGTTTTTATGGGGAGTATACATATCTGCAAATTTTTGGTTAAAGTGATTTACGAGGGGCCGAATTTTGTGGAGCCGGTCAAATTCAGGGTCACCCCGAGGACGACTGAGTGTGTTGTCGTAGAAGTGCATAAAACGCATTATCGTCTCATATCTATGCCTGGCCATGGCAGTAGAGAACACGGACATATGAACAAGCGGGCCTGTGGACCAATACAACCGCAATTGATATTTTTTATTAATGCCCATGTTGCAGGCAATCTGACGCTATCTGGGAGGGGCGCTAACTGGCGCTAACACTATCGGAAGTCACCGGTGACACTAATACAGTGATCAGTAAAAATCTGTTCACTGTAATCAATGACACTGGTGACAGGGCAGTGAGGGCGTTAACTGGGGGGGGAGGCGATCAAGGGGTTAAATGGGATTACTGGTGTACTAGCGGGAAAACTGGCGCTATCTGGGATGGGCGCTAACACTATTGGAAGTCGCCAGGGACACTGATACAGTGATCAGTAAACGTGTTCACTGATCAATGACACAGGTGACAGGGAATTGAAGGGGTTAACTGGGGGGGGTGAAGAGAGGGTTAAATGTGTCCTAGGTGTGTTCTATCTGTGGGTTAGTGCTGTTTTACTCACATTTCTTCTGTCTTCTTCTCTGAAAACTTAGCCACTCATGTGTGCTCCGTCCTGTAGTCCAATGCAACGTTGTGTAAGAGTGATGGTTTCAGCCTCATTGTCGAACTCTGGAATAATCCTCAGTCTTCAAAACCTCCTGGCTAACCTATGACAAAAAAAACACAACACCTATATCAATATTACTGTATTGGGAGCAAGTAGTCAATCATCTACTTAACATAAATTACACTAAAAATGGAAAAACATGTTTACACCCACAACCACACACATATTAATATATAAAGTTATACACATGTATGTTTTGAGTCTTAAAATGTGGAAAGAAAACTTAGCCATTTTAGTGTGCTCCGTCCTGTAGTCCAATGCAACGTTGTGCAAGAGTGATGGTTTCAGCCTCATTGTCGAACTTTGGAATAATCCTCAGTCTTTAAAACCTCTTGGCTAACCTATGACAAAAAAGAAAACAACACATATATAAATATTTCTGCATTTGGACCAAGTAACCAATCATCTACTTAACAAAAATTACGCTAAATATGTAAAAACATGCAAAGACCCACAACCACACACATATTAATATATAAAGTTATACACATGTATGTTTTGAGTCTTAAAATGTGGAAGGAAAACTTAGCATCCACCCACTTCTAATGGTGGGCACACATGAAATGTGCCAACAGATATAAAATATGTATGCCGAAGCATAGGGTCCATCCACCGATTGGCCACCCCAGGCCCCCATGCTTTGGCATATATTCTCTTTTTTTAACTGCGGATGAAAAATCTCATCCAACAGCACTGCCCACATTGATTTATGTCTATTCTGAGAGCAAGTTCCTGTTGCTGTCAGAATAAAACGGTCAGTGTTGCAGCTGAAAACATTCCTACAAACAGAAATGATTAACAATAAAACAGTAACAATAAAACAGTAAAAGTAGAAGAATCACAAAAAATGACAGCAACAAAAAAAACTAACTATTTTTGATTTTTAAATTTTTTTATTTTTTGGGAAGGATTTGTACTTTTAATTTTTTTTTTTTTTACTTTTTTTTTCAAACTTTAAACATTTTTAAAACAGATGGTCGGGTCTCTTCAAATGCGATAGCCAGTTTCCTGGCTACCTAACATCTTTTGAGACCCTGTGTAAATGTGCCCTGAACTGTGCCATGCTGTACCCTATATTAATAGTTCACTAGTGTATGGTAGAGGTGGAAGCAGCGCTGCCCACATTGATTTATGTCTATTCTGAGAGCAAGTTCCTGTTGCTGTCAGAATAAACAGGTCAGTGTTGCAGCTGAAAGCATTCCTACAAACAGAAATGATTAACAATAAAACAGTAACAGTAAAACAGTAAAAGTAGAAGAATCACAAAAAATGACAGCAACAAAAAAAACTAACTATTTTTGATTTTTAAATTTTTTTATTTTTTGGGGGGATTTGTATTTTTACTTTTTTTTTTTTTACTTTTTTTTTCAAACTTTAAACATTTTTAAAACAGATGGTCGGGTCTCTCCAAATGCGATAGCCAGTTTCCTGACTACCTAACATCTTTCGAGACCCTGTGTAAATGTGCCCTGAACTGTGCCGTGCTGTACCCTATATTAATAGTTCACTAGTGTATGGTAGAGGCGGAAGCAGCGCTGCCCACATTGATTTATGTCTATTCTGAGAGCAAGTTCCTGTTGCTGTCAGAATAAACAGGTCAGTGTTGCAGCTGAAAGCATTCCTACAAACAGAAATGATTAACAATAAAACAGTAACAATAAAACAGTAAAAGTAGAAGAATCACAAAAGATGACAGCAACAAAAAAAACAAACTATATTTGATTTTTAAATTTTTTTATTTTTTGGGGGGGATTTGTATTTTTACTTTTTTTTTTTTACTTTTTTTTTTCAAACTTTAAACATTTTTAAAACAGATGGTCGGGTCTCTCCAAATGCGATAGCCAGTTTTCTGACTACCTAACATCTTTCGAGACCCTGTGTAAATGTGCCTTGAACTGTGCCGTGCTGTACCCTATATTAATAGTTCACTAGTGTATGGTAGAGGCGGAAGCAGCGCTGCCCACATTGATTTATGTCTATTCTGAGAGCAAGTTCCTGTTGCTGTCAGAATAAACAGGTCAGTGTTGCAGCTGAAAGCATTCCTACAAACAGAAATGATTAACAATAAAACAGTAACAATAAAACAGTAAAAGTAGAAGAATCACAAAAAATGACAGCAACAAAAAAAACTAACTATTTTTGATTTTTACATTTTTTATTTTTTGGGGGGATTTGTATTTTTAATTTTTTTTTTTTTACTTTTTTTTTCACGTCCACGTATAAGTGGTACCTCATATGGAAAAAGGATGACACCAAGTCCCAAACTATCTTGCCACTGCTCCCCATGTAGTCTGGGCATCCGGGGGGCTCCACGTGACTATATTTTTCCTCATAAATCTGAAACTTACATGTATAGCCTGTTGCCCTCTCACAGGTCTTATACATCTTGACCCCATATCTGGCACGCTTGCTGGGGAGAAACTGTTTGATTACAAGGCAGCCAGAAAATTGAATGAGGGACTCATCAATGCAGATGTTTTTATGGGGAGTATACATATCTGCAAATTTTTGGTTAAAGTGATTTACGAGGGGCCGAATTTTGTGGAGCCGGTCAAATTCAGGGTCACCCCGAGGACGACTGAGTGTGTTGTCGTAGAAGTGCATAAAACGCATTATCGTCTCATATCTATGCCTGGCCATGGCAGTAGAGAACACGGACATATGAACAAGCGGGCCTGTGGACCAATACAACCGCAATTGATATTTTTTATTAATGCCCATGTTGCAGGCAATCTGACGCTATCTGGGAGGGGCGCTAACTGGCGCTAACACTATCGGAAGTCACCGGTGACACTAATACAGTGATCAGTAAAAATCTGTTCACTGTAATCAATGACACTGGTGACAGGGCAGTGAGGGCGTTAACTGGGGGGGGGGAGGCGATCAAGGGGTTAAATGGGATTACTGGTGTACTAGCGGGAAAACTGGAGCTATCTGGGATGGGCGCTAACACTATTGGAAGTCGCCAGGGACACTGATACATCGATCAGTAAACATGTGTTCACTGATCAATGACACAGGTGACAGGGAATTGAAGGGGTTAACTGGGGGGGGTGAAGAGAGGGTTAAATGTGTCCTAGGTGTGTTCTATCTGTGGGTTAGTGCTGTTTTACTCACATTTCTTCTGTCTTCTTCTCTGAAAACGTAGCCACTCATGTGTGCTCCGTCCTGTAGTCCAATGCAACGTTGTGTAAGAGTGATGGTTTCAGCCTCATTGTCGAACTCTGGAATAATCCTCAGTCTTCAAAACCTCCTGGCTAACCTATGACAAAAAAAACACAACACCTATATCAATATTACTGTATTGGGAGCAAGTAGTCAATCATCTACTTAACATAAATTACACTAAAAATGGAAAAACATGTTTACACCCACAACCACACACATATTAATATATAAAGTTATACACATGTATGTTTTGAGTCTTAAAATGTGGAAAGAAAACTTAGCCATTTTAGTGTGCTCCGTCCTGTAGTCCAATGCAACGTTGTGCAAGAGTGATGGTTTCAGCCTCATTGTCGAACTTTGGAATAATCCTCAGTCTTTAAAACCTCTTGGCTAACCTATGACAAAAAAGAAAACAACACATATATAAATATTTCTGCATTTGGACCAAGTAACCAATCATCTACTTAACAAAAATTACGCTAAATATGTAAAAACATGCAAAGACCCACAACCACACACATATTAATATATAAAGTTATACACATGTATGTTTTGAGTCTTAAAATGTGGAAGGAAAACTTAGCATCCACCCACTTCTAATGGTGGGCACACATGAAATGTGCCAACAGATATAAAATATGTATGCCGAAGCATAGGGTCCATCCACCGATTGGCCACCCCAGGCCCCCATGCTTTGGCATATATTCTCTTTTTTTAACTGCGGATGAAAAATCTCATCCAACAGCACTGCCCACATTGATTTATGTCTATTCTGAGAGCAAGTTCCTGTTGCTGTCAGAATAAAACGGTCAGTGTTGCAGCTGAAAACATTCCTACAAACAGAAATGATTAACAATAAAACAGTAACAATAAAACAGTAAAAGTAGAAGAATCACAAAAAATGACAGCAACAAAAAAAACTAACTATTTTTGATTTTTAAATTTTTTTATTTTTTGGGAAGGATTTGTACTTTTAATTTTTTTTTTTTTTACTTTTTTTTTCAAACTTTAAACATTTTTAAAACAGATGGTCGGGTCTCTCCAAATGCGATAGCCAGTTTCCTGGCTACCTAACATCTTTTGAGACCCTGTGTAAATATGCCCTGAACTGTGCCATGCTGTACCCTATATTAATAGTTCACTAGTGTATGGTAGAGGTGGAAGCAGCGCTGCCCACATTGATTTATGTCTATTCTGAGAGCAAGTTCCTGTTGCTGTCAGAATAAACAGGTCAGTGTTGCAGCTGAAAGCATTCCTACAAACAGAAATGATTAACAATAAAACAGTAACAGTAAAACAGTAAAAGTAGAAGAATCACAAAAAATGACAGCAACAAAAAAAACTAACTATTTTTGATTTTTAAATTTTTTTATTTTTTGGGGGGATTTGTATTTTTACTTTTTTTTTTTTTACTTTTTTTTTCAAACTTTAAACATTTTTAAAACAGATGGTCGGGTCTCTCCAAATGCAATAGCCAGTTTCCTGACTACCTAACATCTTTCGAGACCCTGTGTAAATGTGCCCTGAACTGTGCCGTGCTGTACCCTATATTAATAGTTCACTAGTGTATGGTAGAGGCGGAAGCAGCGCTGCCCACATTGATTTATGTCTATTCTGAGAGCAAGTTCCTGTTGCTGTCAGAATAAACAGGTCAGTGTTGCAGCTGAAAGCATTCCTACAAACAGAAATGATTAACAATAAAACAGTAACAATAAAACAGTAAAAGTAGAAGAATCACAAAAAATGACAGCAAAAAAAAAAACTAACTATTTTTGATTTTTAAATTTTTTTATTTTTTGGGAAGGATTTGTACTTTTAATTTTTTTTTTTTTTACTTTTTTTTCAAACTTTAAACATTTTTAAAACAGATGGTCGGGTCTCTCCAAATGCGATAGCCAGTTTCCTGGCTACCTAACATCTTTTGAGACCCTGTGTAAATGTGCCCTGAACTGTGCCGTGCTGTACCCTATATTAATAGTTCACTAGTGTATGGTAGAGGTGGAAGCAGCGCTGCCCACATTGATTTATGTCTATTCTGAGAGCAAGTTCCTGTTGCTGTCAGAATAAACAGGTCAGTGTTGCAGCTGAAAGCATTCCTACAAACAAAAATGATTAACAATAAAACAGTAACAATAAAACAGTAAAAGTAGAAGAATCACAAAAAATGACAGCAACAAAAAAAACTAACTATTTTTGATTTTTAAATTTTTTTATTTTTTTGGGGGGGATTTGTATTTTTACTTTTTTTTTTTTACTTTTTTTTTCAAACTTTAAACATTTTTAAAACAGATGGTCGGGTCTCTCCAAATGCGATAGCCAGTTTTCTGACTACCTAACATCTTTCGAGACCCTGTGTAAATGTGCCCTGAACTGTGCCGTGCTGTACCCTATATTAATAGTTCACTAGTGTATGGTAGAGGCGGAAGCAGCGCTGCCCACATTGATTTATGTCTATTCTGAGAGCAAGTTCCTGTTGCTGTCAGAATAAACAGGTCAGTGTTGCAGCTGAAAGCATTCCTACAAACAGAAATGATTAACAATAAAACAGTAACAATAAAACAGTAAAAGTAGAAGAATCACAAAAAATGACAGCAACAAAAAAAACTAACTATTTTTGATTTTTACATTTTTTATTTTTTGGGGGGATTTGTATTTTTAATTTTTTTTTTTTTACTTTTTTTTTCACGTCCACGTATAAGTGGTACCTCATATGGAAAAAGGATGACACCAAGTCCCAAACTATCTTGCCACTGCTCCCCATGTAGTCTGGGCATCCGGGGGGCTCCACGTGACTATATTTTTCCTCATAAATCTGAAACTTACATGTATAGCCTGTTGCCCTCTCACAGGTCTTATACATCTTGACCCCATATCTGGCACGCTTGCTGGGGAGAAACTGTTTGATTACAAGGCAGCCAGAAAATTGAATGAGGGACTCATCAATGCAGATGTTTTTATGGGGAGTATACATATCTGCAAATTTTTGGTTAAAGTGATTTACGAGGGGCCGAATTTTGTGGAGCCGGTCAAATTCAGGGTCACCCCGAGGACCACTGAGTGTGTTGTCGTAGAAGTGCATAAAACGCATTATCGTCTCATATCTATGCCTGGCCATGGCAGTAGAGAACACGGACATATGAACAAGCGGGCCTGTGGACCAATACAACCGCAATTGATATTTTTTATTAATGCCCATGTTGCAGGCAATCTGACGCTATCTGGGAGGGGCGCTAACTGGCGCTAACACTATCGGAAGTCACCGGTGACACTAATACAGTGATCAGTAAAAATCTGTTCACTGTAATCAATGACACTGGTGACAGGGCAGTGAGGGCGTTAACTGGGGGGGGGAGGCGATCAAGGGGTTAAATGGGATTACTGGTGTACTAGCGGGAAAACTGGCGCTATCTGGGATGGGCGCTAACACTATTGGAAGTCGCCAGGGACACTGATACAGTGATCAGTAAACATGTGTTCACTGATCAATGACACAGGTGACAGGGAATTGAAGGGGTTAACTGGGGGGGGTGAAGAGAGGGTTAAATGTGTCCTAGGTGTGTTCTATCTGTGGGTTAGTGCTGTTTTACTCACATTTCTTCTGTCTTCTTCTCTGAAAACTTAGCCACTCATGTGTGCTCCGTCCTGTAGTCCAATGCAACGTTGTGTAAGAGTGATGGTTTCAGCCTCATTGTCGAACTCTGGAATAATCCTCAGTCTTCAAAACCTCCTGGCTAACCTATGACAAAAAAAACACAACACCTATATCAATATTACTGTATTGGGAGCAAGTAGTCAATCATCTACTTAACATAAATTACACTAAAAATGGAAAAACATGTTTACACCCACAACCACACACATATTAATATATAAAGTTATACACATGTATGTTTTGAGTCTTAAAATGTGGAAAGAAAACTTAGCCATTTTAGTGTGCTCCGTCCTGTAGTCCAATGCAACGTTGTGCAAGAGTGATGGTTTCAGCCTCATTGTCGAACTTTGGAATAATCCTCAGTCTTTAAAACCTCTTGGCTAACCTATGACAAAAAAGAAAACAACACATATATAAATATTTCTGCATTTGGACCAAGTAACCAATCATCTACTTAACAAAAATTACGCTAAATATGTAAAAACATGCAAAGACCCACAACCACACACATATTAATATATAAAGTTATACACATGTATGTTTTGAGTCTTAAAATGTGGAAGGAAAACTTAGCATCCACCCACTTCTAATGGTGGGCACACATGAAATGTGCCAACAGATATAAAATATGTATGCCGAAGCATAGGGTCCATCCACCGATTGGCCACCCCAGGCCCCCATGCTTTGGCATATATTCTCTTTTTTTAACTGCGGATGAAAAATCTCATCCAACAGCACTGCCCACATTGATTTATGTCTATTCTGAGAGCAAGTTCCTGTTGCTGTCAGAATAAAACGGTCAGTGTTGCAGCTGAAAACATTCCTACAAACAGAAATGATTAACAATAAAACAGTAACAATAAAACAGTAAAAGTAGAAGAATCACAAAAAATGACAGCAACAAAAAAAACTAACTATTTTTGATTTTTAAATTTTTTTATTTTTTGGGAAGGATTTGTACTTTTAATTTTTTTTTTTTTTACTTTTTTTTCAAACTTTAAACATTTTTAAAACAGATGGTCGGGTCTCTCCAAATGCGATAGCCAGTTTCCTGGCTACCTAACATCTTTTGAGACCCTGTGTAAATGTGCCCTGAACTGTGCCATGCTGTACCCTATATTAATAGTTCACTAGTGTATGGTAGAGGTGGAAGCAGCGCTGCCCACATTGATTTATGTCTATTCTGAGAGCAAGTTCCTGTTGCTGTCAGAATAAACAGGTCAGTGTTGCAGCTGAAAGCATTCCTACAAACAGAAATGATTAACAATAAAACAGTAACAGTAAAACAGTAAAAGTAGAAGAATCACAAAAAATGACAGCAACAAAAAAAACTAACTATTTTTGATTTTTAAATTTTTTTATTTTTTGGGGGGATTTGTATTTTTACTTTTTTTTTTACTTTTTTTTTCAAACTTTAAACATTTTTAAAACAGATGGTCGGGTCTCTCCAAATGCGATAGCCAGTTTCCTGACTACCTAACATCTTTCGAGACCCTGTGTAAATGTGCCCTGAACTGTGCCGTGCTGTACCCTATATTAATAGTTCACTAGTGTATGGTAGAGGCGGAAGCAGCGCTGCCCACATTGATTTATGTCTATTCTGAGAGCAAGTTCCTGTTGCTGTCAGAATAAACAGGTCAGTGTTGCAGCTGAAAGCATTCCTACAAACAGAAATGATTAACAATAAAACAGTAACAATAAAACAGTAAAAGTAGAAGAATCACAAAAGATGACAGCAACAAAAAAAACAAACTATATTTGATTTTTAAATTTTTTTATTTTTTGGGGGGGATTTGTATTTTTACTTTTTTTTTTTTACTTTTTTTTTTCAAACTTTAAACATTTTTAAAACAGATGGTCGGGTCTCTCCAAATGCGATAGCCAGTTTTCTGACTACCTAACATCTTTCGAGACCCTGTGTAAATGTGCCTTGAACTGTGCCGTGCTGTACCCTATATTAATAGTTCACTAGTGTATGGTAGAGGCGGAAGCAGCGCTGCCCACATTGATTTATGTCTATTCTGAGAGCAAGTTCCTGTTGCTGTCAGAATAAACAGGTCAGTGTTGCAGCTGAAAGCATTCCTACAAACAGAAATGATTAACAATAAAACAGTAACAATAAAACAGTAAAAGTAGAAGAATCACAAAAAATGACAACAAAAAAACTAACTATTTTTGATTTTTACATTTTTTATTTTTTGGGGGGATTTGTATTTTTAATTTTTTTTTTTTTACTTTTTTTTTCACGTCCACGTATAAGTGGTACCTCATATGGAAAAAGGATGACACCAAGTCCCAAACTATCTTGCCACTGCTCCCCATGTAGTCTGGGCATCCGGGGGGCTCCACGTGACTATATTTTTCCTCATAAATCTGAAACTTACATGTATAGCCTGTTGCCCTCTCACAGGTCTTATACATCTTGACCCCATATCTGGCACGCTTGCTGGGGAGAAACTGTTTGATTACAAGGCAGCCAGAAAATTGAATGAGGGACTCATCAATGCAGATGTTTTTATGGGGAGTATACATATCTGCAAATTTTTGGTTAAAGTGATTTACGAGGGGCCGAATTTTGTGGAGCCGGTCAAATTCAGGGTCACCCCGAGGACGACTGAGTGTGTTGTCGTAGAAGTGCATAAAACGCATTATCGTCTCATATCTATGCCTGGCCATGGCAGTAGAGAACACGGACATATGAACAAGCGGGCCTGTGGACCAATACAACCGCAATTGATATTTTTTATTAATGCCCATGTTGCAGGCAATCTGACGCTATCTGGGAGGGGCGCTAACTGGCGCTAACACTATCGGAAGTCACCGGTGACACTAATACAGTGATCAGTAAAAATCTGTTCACTGTAATCAATGACACTGGTGACAGGGCAGTGAGGGCGTTAACTGGGGGGGGGGAGGCGATCAAGGGGTTAAATGGGATTACTGGTGTACTAGCGGGAAAACTGGAGCTATCTGGGATGGGCGCTAACACTATTGGAAGTCGCCAGGGACACTGATACATCGATCAGTAAACATGTGTTCACTGATCAATGACACAGGTGACAGGGAATTGAAGGGGTTAACTGGGGGGGGTGAAGAGAGGGTTAAATGTGTCCTAGGTGTGTTCTATCTGTGGGTTAGTGCTGTTTTACTCACATTTCTTCTGTCTTCTTCTCTGAAAACTTAGCCACTCATGTGTGCTCCGTCCTGTAGTCCAATGCAACGTTGTGTAAGAGTGATGGTTTCAGCCTCATTGTCGAACTCTGGAATAATCCTCAGTCTTCAAAACCTCCTGGCTAACCTATGACAAAAAAAACACAACACCTATATCAATATTACTGTATTGGGAGCAAGTAGTCAATCATCTACTTAACATAAATTACACTAAAAATGGAAAAACATGTTTACACCCACAACCACACACATATTAATATATAAAGTTATACACATGTATGTTTTGAGTCTTAAAATGTGGAAAGAAAACTTAGCCATTTTAGTGTGCTCCGTCCTGTAGTCCAATGCAACGTTGTGCAAGAGTGATGGTTTCAGCCTCATTGTCGAACTTTGGAATAATCCTCAGTCTTTAAAACCTCTTGGCTAACCTATGACAAAAAAGAAAACAACACATATATAAATATTTCTGCATTTGGACCAAGTAACCAATCATCTACTTAACAAAAATTACGCTAAATATGTAAAAACATGCAAAGACCCACAACCACACACATATTAATATATAAAGTTATACACATGTATGTTTTGAGTCTTAAAATGTGGAAGGAAAACTTAGCATCCACCCACTTCTAATGGTGGGCACACATGAAATGTGCCAACAGATATAAAATATGTATGCCGAAGCATAGGGTCCATCCACCGATTGGCCACCCCAGGCCCCCATGCTTTGGCATATATTCTCTTTTTTTAACTGCGGATGAAAAATCTCATCCAACAGCACTGCCCACATTGATTTATGTCTATTCTGAGAGCAAGTTCCTGTTGCTGTCAGAATAAAACGGTCAGTGTTGCAGCTGAAAACATTCCTACAAACAGAAATGATTAACAATAAAACAGTAACAATAAAACAGTAAAAGTAGAAGAATCACAAAAAATGACAGCAACAAAAAAAACTAACTATTTTTGATTTTTAAATTTTTTTATTTTTTGGGAAGGATTTGTACTTTTAATTTTTTTTTTTTTTACTTTTTTTTTCAAACTTTAAACATTTTTAAAACAGATGGTCGGGTCTCTCCAAATGCGATAGCCAGTTTCCTGGCTACCTAACATCTTTTGAGACCCTGTGTAAATGTGCCCTGAACTGTGCCATGCTGTACCCTATATTAATAGTTCACTAGTGTATGGTAGAGGTGGAAGCAGCGCTGCCCACATTGATTTATGTCTATTCTGAGAGCAAGTTCCTGTTGCTGTCAGAATAAACAGGTCAGTGTTGCAGCTGAAAGCATTCCTACAAACAGAAATGATTAACAATAAAACAGTAACAGTAAAACAGTAAAAGTAGAAGAATCACAAAAAATGACAGCAACAAAAAAAACTAACTATTTTTGATTTTTAAATTTTTTTATTTTTTGGGGGGATTTGTATTTTTACTTTTTTTTTTTTTACTTTTTTTTTCAAACTTTAAACATTTTTAAAACAGATGGTCGGGTCTCTCCAAATGCAATAGCCAGTTTCCTGACTACCTAACATCTTTCGAGACCCTGTGTAAATGTGCCCTGAACTGTGCCGTGCTGTACCCTATATTAATAGTTCACTAGTGTATGGTAGAGGCGGAAGCAGCGCTGCCCACATTGATTTATGTCTATTCTGAGAGCAAGTTCCTGTTGCTGTCAGAATAAACAGGTCAGTGTTGCAGCTGAAAGCATTCCTACAAACAGAAATGATTAACAATAAAACAGTAACAATAAAACAGTAAAAGTAGAAGAATCACAAAAAATTACAGCAAAAAAAAAAAACTAACTATTTTTGATTTTTAAATTTTTTTATTTTTTGGGAAGGATTTGTACTTTTAATTTTTTTTTTTTTTACTTTTTTTTCAAACTTTAAACATTTTTAAAACAGATGGTCGGGTCTCTCCAAATGCGATAGCCAGTTTCCTGGCTACCTAACATCTTTTGAGACCCTGTGTAAATGTGCCCTGAACTGTGCCGTGCTGTACCCTATATTAATAGTTCACTAGTGTATGGTAGAGGTGGAAGCAGCGCTGCCCACATTGATTTATGTCTATTCTGAGAGCAAGTTCCTGTTGCTGTCAGAATAAACAGGTCAGTGTTGCAGCTGAAAGCATTCCTACAAACAGAAATGATTAACAATAAAACAGTAACAATAAAACAGTAAAAGTAGAAGAATCACAAAAAATGACAGCAACAAAAAAAACAAACTATTTTTGATTTTTAAATTTTTTTATTTTTTTGGGGGGGATTTGTATTTTTACTTTTTTTTTTTTACTTTTTTTTTCAAACTTTAAACATTTTTAAAACAGATGGTCGGGTCTCTCCAAATGCGATAGCCAGTTTTCTGACTACCTAACATCTTTCGAGACCCTGTGTAAATGTGCCCTGAACTGTGCCGTGCTGTACCCTATATTAATAGTTCACTAGTGTATGGTAGAGGCGGAAGCAGCGCTGCCCACATTGATTTATGTCTATTCTGAGAGCAAGTTCCTGTTGCTGTCAGAATAAACAGGTCAGTGTTGCAGCTGAAAGCATTCCTACAAACAGAAATGATTAACAATAAAACAGTAACAATAAAACAGTAAAAGTAGAAGAATCACAAAAAATGACAGCAACAAAAAAAACTAACTATTTTTGATTTTTACATTTTTTATTTTTTGGGGGGATTTGTATTTTTAATTTTTTTTTTTTTACTTTTTTTTTCACGTCCACGTATAAGTGGTACCTCATATGGAAAAAGGATGACACCAAGTCCCAAACTATCTTGCCACTGCTCCCCATGTAGTCTGGGCATCCGGGGGGCTCCACGTGACTATATTTTTCCTCATAAATCTGAAACTTACATGTATAGCCTGTTGCCCTCTCACAGGTCTTATACATCTTGACCCCATATCTGGCACGCTTGCTGGGGAGAAACTGTTTGATTACAAGGCAGCCAGAAAATTGAATGAGGGACTCATCAATGCAGATGTTTTTATGGGGAGTATACATATCTGCAAATTTTTGGTTAAAGTGATTTACGAGGGGCCGAATTTTGTGGAGCCGGTCAAATTCAGGGTCACCCCGAGGACGACTGAGTGTGTTGTCGTAGAAGTGCATAAAACGCATTATCGTCTCATATCTATGCCTGGCCATGGCAGTAGAGAACACGGACATATGAACAAGCGGGCCTGTGGACCAATACAACCGCAATTGATATTTTTTATTAATGCCCATGTTGCAGGCAATCTGACGCTATCTGGGAGGGGCGCTAACTGGCGCTAACACTATCGGAAGTCACCGGTGACACTAATACAGTGATCAGTAAAAATCTGTTCACTGTAATCAATGACACTGGTGACAGGGCAGTGAGGGCGTTAACTGGGGGGGGGAGGCGATCAAGGGGTTAAATGGGATTACTGGTGTACTAGCGGGAAAACTGGCGCTATCTGGGATGGGCGCTAACACTATTGGAAGTCGCCAGGGACACTGATACAGTGATCAGTAAACATGTGTTCACTGATCAATGACACAGGTGACAGGGAATTGAAGGGGTTAACTGGGGGGGGTGAAGAGAGGGTTAAATGTGTCCTAGGTGTGTTCTATCTGTGGGTTAGTGCTGTTTTACTCACATTTCTTCTGTCTTCTTCTCTGAAAACTTAGCCACTCATGTGTGCTCCGTCCTGTAGTCCAATGCAACGTTGTGTAAGAGTGATGGTTTCAGCCTCATTGTCGAACTCTGGAATAATCCTCAGTCTTCAAAACCTCCTGGCTAACCTATGACAAAAAAAACACAACACCTATATCAATATTACTGTATTGGGAGCAAGTAGTCAATCATCTACTTAACATAAATTACACTAAAAATGGAAAAACATGTTTACACCCACAACCACACACATATTAATATATAAAGTTATACACATGTATGTTTTGAGTCTTAAAATGTGGAAAGAAAACTTAGCCATTTTAGTGTGCTCCGTCCTGTAGTCCAATGCAACGTTGTGCAAGAGTGATGGTTTCAGCCTCATTGTCGAACTTTGGAATAATCCTCAGTCTTTAAAACCTCTTGGCTAACCTATGACAAAAAAGAAAACAACACATATATAAATATTTCTGCATTTGGACCAAGTAACCAATCATCTACTTAACAAAAATTACGCTAAATATGTAAAAACATGCAAAGACCCACAACCACACACATATTAATATATAAAGTTATACACATGTATGTTTTGAGTCTTAAAATGTGGAAGGAAAACTTAGCATCCACCCACTTCTAATGGTGGGCACACATGAAATGTGCCAACAGATATAAAATATGTATGCCGAAGCATAGGGTCCATCCACCGATTGGCCACCCCAGGCCCCCATGCTTTGGCATATATTCTCTTTTTTTAACTGCGGATGAAAAATCTCATCCAACAGCACTGCCCACATTGATTTATGTCTATTCTGAGAGCAAGTTCCTGTTGCTGTCAGAATAAAACGGTCAGTGTTGCAGCTGAAAACATTCCTACAAACAGAAATGATTAACAATAAAACAGTAACAATAAAACAGTAAAAGTAGAAGAATCACAAAAAATGACAGCAACAAAAAAAACTAACTATTTTTGATTTTTAAATTTTTTTATTTTTTGGGAAGGATTTGTACTTTTAATTTTTTTTTTTTTTACTTTTTTTTCAAACTTTAAACATTTTTAAAACAGATGGTCGGGTCTCTCCAAATGCGATAGCCAGTTTCCTGGCTACCTAACATCTTTTGAGACCCTGTGTAAATGTGCCCTGAACTGTGCCATGCTGTACCCTATATTAATAGTTCACTAGTGTATGGTAGAGGTGGAAGCAGCGCTGCCCACATTGATTTATGTCTATTCTGAGAGCAAGTTCCTGTTGCTGTCAGAATAAACAGGTCAGTGTTGCAGCTGAAAGCATTCCTACAAACAGAAATGATTAACAATAAAACAGTAACAGTAAAACAGTAAAAGTAGAAGAATCACAAAAAATGACAGCAACAAAAAAAACTAACTATTTTTGATTTTTAAATTTTTTTATTTTTTGGGGGGATTTGTATTTTTACTTTTTTTTTTACTTTTTTTTTCAAACTTTAAACATTTTTAAAACAGATGGTCGGGTCTCTCCAAATGCGATAGCCAGTTTCCTGACTACCTAACATCTTTCGAGACCCTGTGTAAATGTGCCCTGAACTGTGCCGTGCTGTACCCTATATTAATAGTTCACTAGTGTATGGTAGAGGCGGAAGCAGCGCTGCCCACATTGATTTATGTCTATTCTGAGAGCAAGTTCCTGTTGCTGTCAGAATAAACAGGTCAGTGTTGCAGCTGAAAGCATTCCTACAAACAGAAATGATTAACAATAAAACAGTAACAATAAAACAGTAAAAGTAGAAGAATCACAAAAGATGACAGCAACAAAAAAAACAAACTATATTTGATTTTTAAATTTTTTTATTTTTTGGGGGGGATTTGTATTTTTACTTTTTTTTTTTTACTTTTTTTTTTCAAACTTTAAACATTTTTAAAACAGATGGTCGGGTCTCTCCAAATGCGATAGCCAGTTTTCTGACTACCTAACATCTTTCGAGACCCTGTGTAAATGTGCCTTGAACTGTGCCGTGCTGTACCCTATATTAATAGTTCACTAGTGTATGGTAGAGGCGGAAGCAGCGCTGCCCACATTGATTTATGTCTATTCTGAGAGCAAGTTCCTGTTGCTGTCAGAATAAACAGGTCAGTGTTGCAGCTGAAAGCATTCCTACAAACAGAAATGATTAACAATAAAACAGTAACAATAAAACAGTAAAAGTAGAAGAATCACAAAAAATGACAACAAAAAAACTAACTATTTTTGATTTTTACATTTTTTATTTTTTGGGGGGATTTGTATTTTTAATTTTTTTTTTTTTACTTTTTTTTTCACGTCCACGTATAAGTGGTACCTCATATGGAAAAAGGATGACACCAAGTCCCAAACTATCTTGCCACTGCTCCCCATGTAGTCTGGGCATCCGGGGGGCTCCACGTGACTATATTTTTCCTCATAAATCTGAAACTTACATGTATAGCCTGTTGCCCTCTCACAGGTCTTATACATCTTGACCCCATATCTGGCACGCTTGCTGGGGAGAAACTGTTTGATTACAAGGCAGCCAGAAAATTGAATGAGGGACTCATCAATGCAGATGTTTTTATGGGGAGTATACATATCTGCAAATTTTTGGTTAAAGTGATTTACGAGGGGCCGAATTTTGTGGAGCCGGTCAAATTCAGGGTCACCCCGAGGACGACTGAGTGTGTTGTCGTAGAAGTGCATAAAACGCATTATCGTCTCATATCTATGCCTGGCCATGGCAGTAGAGAACACGGACATATGAACAAGCGGGCCTGTGGACCAATACAACCGCAATTGATATTTTTTATTAATGCCCATGTTGCAGGCAATCTGACGCTATCTGGGAGGGGCGCTAACTGGCGCTAACACTATCGGAAGTCACCGGTGACACTAATACAGTGATCAGTAAAAATCTGTTCACTGTAATCAATGACACTGGTGACAGGGCAGTGAGGGCGTTAACTGGGGGGGGGGAGGCGATCAAGGGGTTAAATGGGATTACTGGTGTACTAGCGGGAAAACTGGAGCTATCTGGGATGGGCGCTAACACTATTGGAAGTCGCCAGGGACACTGATACATCGATCAGTAAACATGTGTTCACTGATCAATGACACAGGTGACAGGGAATTGAAGGGGTTAACTGGGGGGGGTGAAGAGAGGGTTAAATGTGTCCTAGGTGTGTTCTATCTGTGGGTTAGTGCTGTTTTACTCACATTTCTTCTGTCTTCTTCTCTGAAAACGTAGCCACTCATGTGTGCTCCGTCCTGTAGTCCAATGCAACGTTGTGTAAGAGTGATGGTTTCAGCCTCATTGTCGAACTCTGGAATAATCCTCAGTCTTCAAAACCTCCTGGCTAACCTATGACAAAAAAAACACAACACCTATATCAATATTACTGTATTGGGAGCAAGTAGTCAATCATCTACTTAACATAAATTACACTAAAAATGGAAAAACATGTTTACACCCACAACCACACACATATTATATATAAAGTTATACACATGTATGTTTTGAGTCTTAAAATGTGGAAAGAAAACTTAGCCATTTTAGTGTGCTCCGTCCTGTAGTCCAATGCAACGTTGTGCAAGAGTGATGGTTTCAGCCTCATTGTCGAACTTTGGAATAATCCTCAGTCTTTAAAACCTCTTGGCTAACCTATGACAAAAAAGAAAACAACACATATATAAATATTTCTGCATTTGGACCAAGTAACCAATCATCTACTTAACAAAAATTACGCTAAATATGTAAAAACATGCAAAGACCCACAACCACACACATATTAATATATAAAGTTATACACATGTATGTTTTGAGTCTTAAAATGTGGAAGGAAAACTTAGCATCCACCCACTTCTAATGGTGGGCACACATGAAATGTGCCAACAGATATAAAATATGTATGCCGAAGCATAGGGTCCATCCACCGATTGGCCACCCCAGGCCCCCATGCTTTGGCATATATTCTCTTTTTTTAACTGCGGATGAAAAATCTCATCCAACAGCACTGCCCACATTGATTTATGTCTATTCTGAGAGCAAGTTCCTGTTGCTGTCAGAATAAAACGGTCAGTGTTGCAGCTGAAAACATTCCTACAAACAGAAATGATTAACAATAAAACAGTAACAATAAAACAGTAAAAGTAGAAGAATCACAAAAAATGACAGCAACAAAAAAAACTAACTATTTTTGATTTTTAAATTTTTTTATTTTTTGGGAAGGATTTGTACTTTTAATTTTTTTTTTTTTTACTTTTTTTTTCAAACTTTAAACATTTTTAAAACAGATGGTCGGGTCTCTCCAAATGCGATAGCCAGTTTCCTGGCTACCTAACATCTTTTGAGACCCTGTGTAAATGTGCCCTGAACTGTGCCATGCTGTACCCTATATTAATAGTTCACTAGTGTATGGTAGAGGTGGAAGCAGCGCTGCCCACATTGATTTATGTCTATTCTGAGAGCAAGTTCCTGTTGCTGTCAGAATAAACAGGTCAGTGTTGCAGCTGAAAGCATTCCTACAAACAGAAATGATTAACAATAAAACAGTAACAGTAAAACAGTAAAAGTAGAAGAATCACAAAAAATGACAGCAACAAAAAAAACTAACTATTTTTGATTTTTAAATTTTTTTATTTTTTGGGGGGATTTGTATTTTTACTTTTTTTTTTTTTACTTTTTTTTTCAAACTTTAAACATTTTTAAAACAGATGGTCGGGTCTCTCCAAATGCGATAGCCAGTTTCCTGACTACCTAACATCTTTCGAGACCCTGTGTAAATGTGCCCTGAACTGTGCCGTGCTGTACCCTATATTAATAGTTCACTAGTGTATGGTAGAGGCGGAAGCAGCGCTGCCCACATTGATTTATGTCTATTCTGAGAGCAAGTTCCTGTTGCTGTCAGAATAAACAGGTCAGTGTTGCAGCTGAAAGCATTCCTACAAACAGAAATGATTAACAATAAAACAGTAACAATAAAACAGTAAAAGTAGAAGAATCACAAAAAATGACAGCAAAAAAAAAAACTAACTATTTTTGATTTTTAAATTTTTTTATTTTTTGGGAAGGATTTGTACTTTTAATTTTTTTTTTTTTTACTTTTTTTTCAAACTTTAAACATTTTTAAAACAGATGGTCGGGTCTCTCCAAATGCGATAGCCAGTTTCCTGGCTACCTAACATCTTTTGAGACCCTGTGTAAATGTGCCCTGAACTGTGCCGTGCTGTACCCTATATTAATAGTTCACTAGTGTATGGTAGAGGTGGAAGCAGCGCTGCCCACATTGATTTATGTCTATTCTGAGAGCAAGTTCCTGTTGCTGTCAGAATAAACAGGTCAGTGTTGCAGCTGAAAGCATTCCTACAAACAGAAATGATTAACAATAAAACAGTAACAATAAAACAGTAAAAGTAGAAGAATCACAAAAAATGACAGCAACAAAAAAAACAAACTATTTTTGATTTTTAAATTTTTTTATTTTTTTGGGGGGGATTTGTATTTTTACTTTTTTTTTTTTACTTTTTTTTTCAAACTTTAAACATTTTTAAAACAGATGGTCGGGTCTCTCCAAATGCGATAGCCAGTTTTCTGACTACCTAACATCTTTCGAGACCCTGTGTAAATGTGCCCTGAACTGTGCCGTGCTGTACCCTATATTAATAGTTCACTAGTGTATGGTAGAGGCGGAAGCAGCGCTGCCCACATTGATTTATGTCTATTCTGAGAGCAAGTTCCTGTTGCTGTCAGAATAAACAGGTCAGTGTTGCAGCTGAAAGCATTCCTACAAACAGAAATGATTAACAATAAAACAGTAACAATAAAACAGTAAAAGTAGAAGAATCACAAAAAATGACAGCAACAAAAAAAACTAACTATTTTTGATTTTTACATTTTTTATTTTTTGGGGGGATTTGTATTTTTAATTTTTTTTTTTTTACTTTTTTTTTCACGTCCACGTATAAGTGGTACCTCATATGGAAAAAGGATGACACCAAGTCCCAAACTATCTTGCCACTGCTCCCCATGTAGTCTGGGCATCCGGGGGGCTCCACGTGACTATATTTTTCCTCATAAATCTGAAACTTACATGTATAGCCTGTTGCCCTCTCACAGGTCTTATACATCTTGACCCCATATCTGGCACGCTTGCTGGGGAGAAACTGTTTGATTACAAGGCAGCCAGAAAATTGAATGAGGGACTCATCAATGCAGATGTTTTTATGGGGAGTATACATATCTGCAAATTTTTGGTTAAAGTGATTTACGAGGGGCCGAATTTTGTGGAGCCGGTCAAATTCAGGGTCACCCCGAGGACGACTGAGTGTGTTGTCGTAGAAGTGCATAAAACGCATTATCGTCTCATATCTATGCCTGGCCATGGCAGTAGAGAACACGGACATATGAACAAGCGGGCCTGTGGACCAATACAACCGCAATTGATATTTTTTATTAATGCCCATGTTGCAGGCAATCTGACGCTATCTGGGAGGGGCACTAACTGGCGCTAACACTATCGGAAGTCACCGGTGACACTAATACAGTGATCAGTAAAAATCTGTTCACTGTAATCAATGACACTGGTGACAGGGCAGTGAGGGCGTTAACTGGGGGGGGGAGGCGATCAAGGGGTTAAATGGGATTACTGGTGTACTAGCGGGAAAACTGGCGCTATCTGGGATGGGCGCTAACACTATTGGAAGTCGCCAGGGACACTGATACAGTGATCAGTAAACATGTGTTCACTGATCAATGACACAGGTGACAGGGAATTGAAGGGGTTAACTGGGGGGGGTGAAGAGAGGGTTAAATGTGTCCTAGGTGTGTTCTATCTGTGGGTTAGTGCTGTTTTACTCACATTTCTTCTGTCTTCTTCTCTGAAAACTTAGCCACTCATGTGTGCTCCGTCCTGTAGTCCAATGCAACGTTGTGTAAGAGTGATGGTTTCAGCCTCATTGTCGAACTCTGGAATAATCCTCAGTCTTCAAAACCTCCTGGCTAACCTATGACAAAAAAACACAACACCTATATCAATATTACTGTATTGGGAGCAAGTAGTCAATCATCTACTTAACATAAATTACACTAAAAATGGAAAAACATGTTTACACCCACAACCACACACATATTAATATATAAAGTTATACACATGTATGTTTTGAGTCTTAAAATGTGGAAAGAAAACTTAGCCATTTTAGTGTGCTCCGTCCTGTAGTCCAATGCAACGTTGTGCAAGAGTGATGGTTTCAGCCTCATTGTCGAACTTTGGAATAATCCTCAGTCTTTAAAACCTCTTGGCTAACCTATGACAAAAAAGAAAACAACACATATATAAATATTTCTGCATTTGGACCAAGTAACCAATCATCTACTTAACAAAAATTACGCTAAATATGTAAAAACATGCAAAGACCCACAACCACACACATATTAATATATAAAGTTATACACATGTATGTTTTGAGTCTTAAAATGTGGAAGGAAAACTTAGCATCCACCCACTTCTAATGGTGGGCACACATGAAATGTGCCAACAGATATAAAATATGTATGCCGAAGCATAGGGTCCATCCACCGATTGGCCACCCCAGGCCCCCATGCTTTGGCATATATTCTCTTTTTTTAACTGCGGATGAAAAATCTCATCCAACAGCACTGCCCACATTGATTTATGTCTATTCTGAGAGCAAGTTCCTGTTGCTGTCAGAATAAAACGGTCAGTGTTGCAGCTGAAAACATTCCTACAAACAGAAATGATTAACAATAAAACAGTAACAATAAAACAGTAAAAGTAGAAGAATCACAAAAAATGACAGCAACAAAAAAAACTAACTATTTTTGATTTTTAAATTTTTTTATTTTTTGGGAAGGATTTGTACTTTTAATTTTTTTTTTTTTTACTTTTTTTTTCAAACTTTAAACATTTTTAAAACAGATGGTCGGGTCTCTCCAAATGCGATAGCCAGTTTCCTGGCTACCTAACATCTTTTGAGACCCTGTGTAAATGTGCCCTGAACTGTGCCATGCTGTACCCTATATTAATAGTTCACTAGTGTATGGTAGAGGTGGAAGCAGCGCTGCCCACATTGATTTATGTCTATTCTGAGAGCAAGTTCCTGTTGCTGTCAGAATAAACAGGTCAGTGTTGCAGCTGAAAGCATTCCTACAAACAGAAATGATTAACAATAAAACAGTAACAGTAAAACAGTAAAAGTAGAAGAATCACAAAAAATGACAGCAACAAAAAAAACTAACTATTTTTGATTTTTAAATTTTTTTATTTTTTGGGGGGATTTGTATTTTTACTTTTTTTTTCAAACTTTAAACATTTTTAAAACAGATGGTCGGGTCTCTCCAAATGCGATAGCCAGTTTCCTGACTACCTAACATCTTTCGAGACCCTGTGTAAATGTGCCCTGAACTGTGCCGTGCTGTACCCTATATTAATAGTTCACTAGTGTATGGTAGAGGTGGAAGCAGCGCTGCCCACATTGATTTATGTCTATTCTGAGAGCAAGTTCCTGTTGCTGTCAGAATAAACAGGTCAGTGTTGCAGCTGAAAGCATTCCTACAAACAGAAATGATTAACAATAAAACAGTAACAATAAAACAGTAAAAGTAGAAGAATCACAAAAAATGACAGCAACAAAAAAAACAAACTATTTTTGATTTTTAAATTTTTTTATTTTTTTGGGGGGGATTTGTATTTTTACTTTTTTTTTTTTACTTTTTTTTTCAAACTTTAAACATTTTTAAAACAGATGGTCGGGTCTCTCCAAATGCGATAGCCAGTTTTCTGACTACCTAACATCTTTCGAGACCCTGTGTAAATGTGCCCTGAACTGTGCCGTGCTGTACCCTATATTAATAGTTCACTAGTGTATGGTAGAGGCGGAAGCAGCGCTGCCCACATTGATTTATGTCTATTCTGAGAGCAAGTTCCTGTTGCTGTCAGAATAAACAGGTCAGTGTTGCAGCTGAAAGCATTCCTACAAACAGAAATGATTGACAATAAAACAGTAACAATAAAACAGTAAAAGTAGAAGAATCACAAAAAATGACAGCAACAAAAAAAACTAACTATTTTTGATTTTTACATTTTTTATTTTTTGGGGGGATTTGTATTTTTAATTTTTTTTTTTTTACTTTTTTTTTCACGTCCACGTATAAGTGGTACCTCATATGGAAAAAGGATGACACCAAGTCCCAAACTATCTTGCCACTGCTCCCCATGTAGTCTGGGCATCCGGGGGGCTCCACGTGACTATATTTTTCCTCATAAATCTGAAACTTACATGTATAGCCTGTTGCCCTCTCACAGGTCTTATACATCTTGACCCCATATCTGGCACGCTTGCTGGGGAGAAACTGTTTGATTACAAGGCAGCCAGAAAATTGAATGAGGGACTCATCAATGCAGATGTTTTTATGGGGAGTATACATATCTGCAAATTTTTGGTTAAAGTGATTTACGAGGGGCCGAATTTTGTGGAGCCGGTCAAATTCAGGGTCACCCCGAGGACGACTGAGTGTGTTGTCGTAGAAGTGCATAAAACGCATTATCGTCTCATATCTATGCCTGGCCATGGCAGTAGAGAACACGGACATATGAACAAGCGGGCCTGTGGACCAATACAACCGCAATTGATATTTTTTATTAATGCCCATGTTGCAGGCAATCTGACGCTATCTGGGAGGGGCGCTAACTGGCGCTAACACTATCGGAAGTCACCGGTGACACTAATACAGTGATCAGTAAAAATCTGTTCACTGTAATCAATGACACTGGTGACAGGGCAGTGAGGGCGTTAACTGGGGGGGGGGAGGCGATCAAGGGGTTAAATGGGATTACTGGTGTACTAGCGGGAAAACTGGAGCTATCTGGGATGGGCGCTAACACTATTGGAAGTCGCCAGGGACACTGATACATCGATCAGTAAACATGTGTTCACTGATCAATGACACAGGTGACAGGGAATTGAAGGGGTTAACTGGGGGGGGTGAAGAGAGGGTTAAATGTGTCCTAGGTGTGTTCTATCTGTGGGTTAGTGCTGTTTTACTCACATTTCTTCTGTCTTCTTCTCTGAAAACTTAGCCACTCATGTGTGCTCCGTCCTGTAGTCCAATGCAACGTTGTGTAAGAGTGATGGTTTCAGCCTCATTGTCGAACTCTGGAATAATCCTCAGTCTTCAAAACCTCCTGGCTAACCTATGACAAAAAAAACACAACACCTATATCAATATTACTGTATTGGGAGCAAGTAGTCAATCATCTACTTAACATAAATTACACTAAAAATGGAAAAACATGTTTACACCCACAACCACACACATATTAATATATAAAGTTATACACATGTATGTTTTGAGTCTTAAAATGTGGAAAGAAAACTTAGCCATTTTAGTGTGCTCCGTCCTGTAGTCCAATGCAACGTTGTGCAAGAGTGATGGTTTCAGCCTCATTGTCGAACTTTGGAATAATCCTCAGTCTTTAAAACCTCTTGGCTAACCTATGACAAAAAAGAAAACAACACATATATAAATATTTCTGCATTTGGACCAAGTAACCAATCATCTACTTAACAAAAATTACGCTAAATATGTAAAAACATGCAAAGACCCACAACCACACACATATTAATATATAAAGTTATACACATGTATGTTTTGAGTCTTAAAATGTGGAAGGAAAACTTAGCATCCACCCACTTCTAATGGTGGGCACACATGAAATGTGCCAACAGATATAAAATATGTATGCCGAAGCATAGGGTCCATCCACCGATTGGCCACCCCAGGCCCCCATGCTTTGGCATATATTCTCTTTTTTTAACTGCGGATGAAAAATCTCATCCAACAGCACTGCCCACATTGATTTATGTCTATTCTGAGAGCAAGTTCCTGTTGCTGTCAGAATAAAACGGTCAGTGTTGCAGCTGAAAACATTCCTACAAACAGAAATGATTAACAATAAAACAGTAACAATAAAACAGTAAAAGTAGAAGAATCACAAAAAATGACAGCAACAAAAAAAACTAACTATTTTTGATTTTTAAATTTTTTTATTTTTTGGGAAGGATTTGTACTTTTAATTTTTTTTTTTTTTACTTTTTTTTTCAAACTTTAAACATTTTTAAAACAGATGGTCGGGTCTCTCCAAATGCGATAGCCAGTTTCCTGGCTACCTAACATCTTTTGAGACCCTGTGTAAATGTGCCCTGAACTGTGCCATGCTGTACCCTATATTAATAGTTCACTAGTGTATGGTAGAGGTGGAAGCAGCGCTGCCCACATTGATTTATGTCTATTCTGAGAGCAAGTTCCTGTTGCTGTCAGAATAAACAGGTCAGTGTTGCAGCTGAAAGCATTCCTACAAACAGAAATGATTAACAATAAAACAGTAACAGTAAAACAGTAAAAGTAGAAGAATCACAAAAAATGACAGCAACAAAAAAAACTAACTATTTTTGATTTTTAAATTTTTTTATTTTTTGGGGGGATTTGTATTTTTACTTTTTTTTTTTTTACTTTTTTTTTCAAACTTTAAACATTTTTAAAACAGATGGTCGGGTCTCTCCAAATGCGATAGCCAGTTTCCTGACTACCTAACATCTTTCGAGACCCTGTGTAAATGTGCCCTGAACTGTGCCGTGCTGTACCCTATATTAATAGTTCACTAGTGTATGGTAGAGGCGGAAGCAGCGCTGCCCACATTGATTTATGTCTATTCTGAGAGCAAGTTCCTGTTGCTGTCAGAATAAACAGGTCAGTGTTGCAGCTGAAAGCATTCCTACAAACAGAAATGATTAACAATAAAACAGTAACAATAAAACAGTAAAAGTAGAAGAATCACAAAAGATGACAGCAACAAAAAAACAAACTATTTTTGATTTTTAAATTTTTTTATTTTTTGGGGGGGATTTGTATTTTTACTTTTTTTTTTTTACTTTTTTTTTTCAAACTTTAAACATTTTTAAAACAGATGGTCGGGTCTCTCCAAATGCGATAGCCAGTTTTCTGACTACCTAACATCTTTCGAGACCCTGTGTAAATGTGCCTTGAACTGTGCCGTGCTGTACCCTATATTAATAGTTCACTAGTGTATGGTAGAGGCGGAAGCAGCGCTGCCCACATTGATTTATGTCTATTCTGAGAGCAAGTTCCTGTTGCTGTCAGAATAAACAGGTCAGTGTTGCAGCTGAAAGCATTCCTACAAACAGAAATGATTAACAATAAAACAGTAACAATAAAACAGTAAAAGTAGAAGAATCACAAAAAATGACAACAAAAAAACTAACTATTTTTGATTTTTACATTTTTTATTTTTTGGGGGGATTTGTATTTTTAATTTTTTTTTTTTTACTTTTTTTTTCACGTCCACGTATAAGTGGTACCTCATATGGAAAAAGGATGACACCAAGTCCCAAACTATCTTGCCACTGCTCCCCATGTAGTCTGGGCATCCGGGGGGCTCCACGTGACTATATTTTTCCTCATAAATCTGAAACTTACATGTATAGCCTGTTGCCCTCTCACAGGTCTTATACATCTTGACCCCATATCTGGCACGCTTGCTGGGGAGAAACTGTTTGATTACAAGGCAGCCAGAAAATTGAATGAGGGACTCATCAATGCAGATGTTTTTATGGGGAGTATACATATCTGCAAATTTTTGGTTAAAGTGATTTACGAGGGGCCGAATTTTGTGGAGCCGGTCAAATTCAGGGTCACCCCGAGGACGACTGAGTGTGTTGTCGTAGAAGTGCATAAAACGCATTATCGTCTCATATCTATGCCTGGCCATGGCAGTAGAGAACACGGACATATGAACAAGCGGGCCTGTGGACCAATACAACCGCAATTGATATTTTTTATTAATGCCCATGTTGCAGGCAATCTGACGCTATCTGGGAGGGGCGCTAACTGGCGCTAACACTATCGGAAGTCACCGGTGACACTAATACAGTGATCAGTAAAAATCTGTTCACTGTAATCAATGACACTGGTGACAGGGCAGTGAGGGCGTTAACTGGGGGGGGGGAGGCGATCAAGGGGTTAAATGGGATTACTGGTGTACTAGCGGGAAAACTGGAGCTATCTGGGATGGGCGCTAACACTATTGGAAGTCGCCAGGGACACTGATACATCGATCAGTAAACATGTGTTCACTGATCAATGACACAGGTGACAGGGAATTGAAGGGGTTAACTGGGGGGGGTGAAGAGAGGGTTAAATGTGTCCTAGGTGTGTTCTATCTGTGGGTTAGTGCTGTTTTACTCACATTTCTTCTGTCTTCTTCTCTGAAAACTTAGCCACTCATGTGTGCTCCGTCCTGTAGTCCAATGCAACGTTGTGTAAGAGTGATGGTTTCAGCCTCATTGTCGAACTCTGGAATAATCCTCAGTCTTCAAAACCTCCTGGCTAACCTATGACAAAAAAAACACAACACCTATATCAATATTACTGTATTGGGAGCAAGTAGTCAATCATCTACTTAACATAAATTACACTAAAAATGGAAAAACATGTTTACACCCACAACCACACACATATTAATATATAAAGTTATACACATGTATGTTTTGAGTCTTAAAATGTGGAAAGAAAACTTAGCCATTTTAGTGTGCTCCGTCCTGTAGTCCAATGCAACGTTGTGCAAGAGTGATGGTTTCAGCCTCATTGTCGAACTTTGGAATAATCCTCAGTCTTTAAAACCTCTTGGCTAACCTATGACAAAAAAGAAAACAACACATATATAAATATTTCTGCATTTGGACCAAGTAACCAATCATCTACTTAACAAAAATTACGCTAAATATGTAAAAACATGCAAAGACCCACAACCACACACATATTAATATATAAAGTTATACACATGTATGTTTTGAGTCTTAAAATGTGGAAGGAAAACTTAGCATCCACCCACTTCTAATGGTGGGCACACATGAAATGTGCCAACAGATATAAAATATGTATGCCGAAGCATAGGGTCCATCCACCGATTGGCCACCCCAGGCCCCCATGCTTTGGCATATATTCTCTTTTTTTAACTGCGGATGAAAAATCTCATCCAACAGCACTGCCCACATTGATTTATGTCTATTCTGAGAGCAAGTTCCTGTTGCTGTCAGAATAAAACGGTCAGTGTTGCAGCTGAAAACATTCCTACAAACAGAAATGATTAACAATAAAACAGTAACAATAAAACAGTAAAAGTAGAAGAATCACAAAAAATGACAGCAACAAAAAAAACTAACTATTTTTGATTTTTAAATTTTTTTATTTTTTGGGAAGGATTTGTACTTTTAATTTTTTTTTTTTTTACTTTTTTTTTCAAACTTTAAACATTTTTAAAACAGATGGTCGGGTCTCTCCAAATGCGATAGCCAGTTTCCTGGCTACCTAACATCTTTTGAGACCCTGTGTAAATGTGCCCTGAACTGTGCCATGCTGTACCCTATATTAATAGTTCACTAGTGTATGGTAGAGGTGGAAGCAGCGCTGCCCACATTGATTTATGTCTATTCTGAGAGCAAGTTCCTGTTGCTGTCAGAATAAACAGGTCAGTGTTGCAGCTGAAAGCATTCCTACAAACAGAAATGATTAACAATAAAACAGTAACAGTAAAACAGTAAAAGTAGAAGAATCACAAAAAATGACAGCAACAAAAAAAACTAACTATTTTTGATTTTTAAATTTTTTTATTTTTTGGGGGGATTTGTATTTTTACTTTTTTTTTTTTTACTTTTTTTTTCAAACTTTAAACATTTTTAAAACAGATGGTCGGGTCTCTCCAAATGCAATAGCCAGTTTCCTGACTACCTAACATCTTTCGAGACCCTGTGTAAATGTGCCCTGAACTGTGCCGTGCTGTACCCTATATTAATAGTTCACTAGTGTATGGTAGAGGCGGAAGCAGCGCTGCCCACATTGATTTATGTCTATTCTGAGAGCAAGTTCCTGTTGCTGTCAGAATAAACAGGTCAGTGTTGCAGCTGAAAGCATTCCTACAAACAGAAATGATTAACAATAAAACAGTAACAATAAAACAGTAAAAGTAGAAGAATCACAAAAAATTACAGCAAAAAAAAAAAACTAACTATTTTTGATTTTTAAATTTTTTTATTTTTTGGGAAGGATTTGTACTTTTAATTTTTTTTTTTTTTACTTTTTTTTCAAACTTTAAACATTTTTAAAACAGATGGTCGGGTCTCTCCAAATGCGATAGCCAGTTTCCTGGCTACCTAACATCTTTTGAGACCCTGTGTAAATGTGCCCTGAACTGTGCCGTGCTGTACCCTATATTAATAGTTCACTAGTGTATGGTAGAGGTGGAAGCAGCGCTGCCCACATTGATTTATGTCTATTCTGAGAGCAAGTTCCTGTTGCTGTCAGAATAAACAGGTCAGTGTTGCAGCTGAAAGCATTCCTACAAACAGAAATGATTAACAATAAAACAGTAACAATAAAACAGTAAAAGTAGAAGAATCACAAAAAATGACAGCAACAAAAAAAACAAACTATTTTTGATTTTTAAATTTTTTTATTTTTTTGGGGGGGATTTGTATTTTTACTTTTTTTTTTTTACTTTTTTTTTCAAACTTTAAACATTTTTAAAACAGATGGTCGGGTCTCTCCAAATGCGATAGCCAGTTTTCTGACTACCTAACATCTTTCGAGACCCTGTGTAAATGTGCCCTGAACTGTGCCGTGCTGTACCCTATATTAATAGTTCACTAGTGTATGGTAGAGGCGGAAGCAGCGCTGCCCACATTGATTTATGTCTATTCTGAGAGCAAGTTCCTGTTGCTGTCAGAATAAACAGGTCAGTGTTGCAGCTGAAAGCATTCCTACAAACAGAAATGATTAACAATAAAACAGTAACAATAAAACAGTAAAAGTAGAAGAATCACAAAAAATGACAGCAACAAAAAAAACTAACTATTTTTGATTTTTACATTTTTTATTTTTTGGGGGGATTTGTATTTTTAATTTTTTTTTTTTTACTTTTTTTTTCACGTCCACGTATAAGTGGTACCTCATATGGAAAAAGGATGACACCAAGTCCCAAACTATCTTGCCACTGCTCCCCATGTAGTCTGGGCATCCGGGGGGCTCCACGTGACTATATTTTTCCTCATAAATCTGAAACTTACATGTATAGCCTGTTGCCCTCTCACAGGTCTTATACATCTTGACCCCATATCTGGCACGCTTGCTGGGGAGAAACTGTTTGATTACAAGGCAGCCAGAAAATTGAATGAGGGACTCATCAATGCAGATGTTTTTATGGGGAGTATACATATCTGCAAATTTTTGGTTAAAGTGATTTACGAGGGGCCGAATTTTGTGGAGCCGGTCAAATTCAGGGTCACCCCGAGGACGACTGAGTGTGTTGTCGTAGAAGTGCATAAAACGCATTATCGTCTCATATCTATGCCTGGCCATGGCAGTAGAGAACACGGACATATGAACAAGCGGGCCTGTGGACCAATACAACCGCAATTGATATTTTTTATTAATGCCCATGTTGCAGGCAATCTGACGCTATCTGGGAGGGGCGCTAACTGGCGCTAACACTATCGGAAGTCACCGGTGACACTAATACAGTGATCAGTAAAAATCTGTTCACTGTAATCAATGACACTGGTGACAGGGCAGTGAGGGCGTTAACTGGGGGGGGGAGGCGATCAAGGGGTTAAATGGGATTACTGGTGTACTAGCGGGAAAACTGGCGCTATCTGGGATGGGCGCTAACACTATTGGAAGTCGCCAGGGACACTGATACAGTGATCAGTAAACATGTGTTCACTGATCAATGACACAGGTGACAGGGAATTGAAGGGGTTAACTGGGGGGGGTGAAGAGAGGGTTAAATGTGTCCTAGGTGTGTTCTATCTGTGGGTTAGTGCTGTTTTACTCACATTTCTTCTGTCTTCTTCTCTGAAAACTTAGCCACTCATGTGTGCTCCGTCCTGTAGTCCAATGCAACGTTGTGTAAGAGTGATGGTTTCAGCCTCATTGTCGAACTCTGGAATAATCCTCAGTCTTCAAAACCTCCTGGCTAACCTATGACAAAAAAACACAACACCTATATCAATATTACTGTATTGGGAGCAAGTAGTCAATCATCTACTTAACATAAATTACACTAAAAATGGAAAAACATGTTTACACCCACAACCACACACATATTAATATATAAAGTTATACACATGTATGTTTTGAGTCTTAAAATGTGGAAAGAAAACTTAGCCATTTTAGTGTGCTCCGTCCTGTAGTCCAATGCAACGTTGTGCAAGAGTGATGGTTTCAGCCTCATTGTCGAACTTTGGAATAATCCTCAGTCTTTAAAACCTCTTGGCTAACCTATGACAAAAAAGAAAACAACACATATATAAATATTTCTGCATTTGGACCAAGTAACCAATCATCTACTTAACAAAAATTACGCTAAATATGTAAAAACATGCAAAGACCCACAACCACACACATATTAATATATAAAGTTATACACATGTATGTTTTGAGTCTTAAAATGTGGAAGGAAAACTTAGCATCCACCCACTTCTAATGGTGGGCACACATGAAATGTGCCAACAGATATAAAATATGTATGCCGAAGCATAGGGTCCATCCACCGATTGGCCACCCCAGGCCCCCATGCTTTGGCATATATTCTCTTTTTTTAACTGCGGATGAAAAATCTCATCCAACAGCACTGCCCACATTGATTTATGTCTATTCTGAGAGCAAGTTCCTGTTGCTGTCAGAATAAAACGGTCAGTGTTGCAGCTGAAAACATTCCTACAAACAGAAATGATTAACAATAAAACAGTAACAATAAAACAGTAAAAGTAGAAGAATCACAAAAAATGACAGCAACAAAAAAAACTAACTATTTTTGATTTTTAAATTTTTTTATTTTTTGGGAAGGATTTGTACTTTTAATTTTTTTTTTTTTTACTTTTTTTTTCAAACTTTAAACATTTTTAAAACAGATGGTCGGGTCTCTCCAAATGCGATAGCCAGTTTCCTGGCTACCTAACATCTTTTGAGACCCTGTGTAAATGTGCCCTGAACTGTGCCATGCTGTACCCTATATTAATAGTTCACTAGTGTATGGTAGAGGTGGAAGCAGCGCTGCCCACATTGATTTATGTCTATTCTGAGAGCAAGTTCCTGTTGCTGTCAGAATAAACAGGTCAGTGTTGCAGCTGAAAGCATTCCTACAAACAGAAATGATTAACAATAAAACAGTAACAGTAAAACAGTAAAAGTAGAAGAATCACAAAAAATGACAGCAACAAAAAAAACTAACTATTTTTGATTTTTAAATTTTTATATTTTTTGGGGGGATTTGTATTTTTACTTTTTTTTTCAAACTTTAAACATTTTTAAAACAGATGGTCGGGTCTCTCCAAATGCGATAGCCAGTTTCCTGACTACCTAACATCTTTCGAGACCCTGTGTAAATGTGCCCTGAACTGTGCCGTGCTGTACCCTATATTAATAGTTCACTAGTGTATGGTAGAGGCGGAAGCAGCGCTGCCCACATTGATTTATGTCTATTCTGAGAGCAAGTTCCTGTTGCTGTCAGAATAAACAGGTCAGTGTTGCAGCTGAAAGCATTCCTACAAACAGAAATGATTAACAATAAAACAGTAACAATAAAACAGTAAAAGTAGAAGAATCACAAAAGATGACAGCAACAAAAAAAACAAACTATTTTTGATTTTTAAATTTTTTTATTTTTTGGGGGGGATTTGTATTTTTACTTTTTTTTTTTTACTTTTTTTTTTCAAACTTTAAACATTTTTAAAACAGATGGTCGGGTCTCTCCAAATGCGATAGCCAGTTTTCTGACTACCTAACATCTTTCGAGACCCTGTGTAAATGTGCCTTGAACTGTGCCGTGCTGTACCCTATATTAATAGTTCACTAGTGTATGGTAGAGGCGGAAGCAGCGCTGCCCACATTGATTTATGTCTATTCTGAGAGCAAGTTCCTGTTGCTGTCAGAATAAACAGGTCAGTGTTGCAGCTGAAAGCATTCCTACAAACAGAAATGATTAACAATAAAACAGTAACAATAAAACAGTAAAAGTAGAAGAATCACAAAAAATGACAACAAAAAAACTAACTATTAGAGATGAGCGAATCGAAGTATCCGAAGTGGAATTCGAGTCGAATATCGGAAAAATTTCGATTCGTCCCGAATCCGAAAAACAGCCTAATTCGGACGCGCGAATCGAAATTTTTCCGAAAATGGCGGCTGACATGTGCGGCGACGGAGCGGGGATGTCGGGGAAGGCGCGCAGACAAGGCGCGCTGCCCCATAATGCATTCCTCAACGACATGTGATCGCATCAGCCAATCAGCAGCCAGCCAGCCAGCACTGTGTAATGGTCGAGGTATATATAGCGGCCATTTTGGAAATCTTTATTTGCCTGCAGTCATTGAACAGAGGCAGACCGCTCTGTACTAGGGACAGGGACAGAGTTAGGGCCACAGAAACGAGAATTGGGGACAGAGAGAAGTTACTTAGGGACAGAGAACCATTACTCAGGGACACAGACTTGTTAATGAGGGCCACAGAATCGTTATTTAGGGACAAAGAAACGCTAGTTAGGGCCACAGAATTCATACTCAGGGACAGACAGAATTGTTACTCAGTGCCAGAGAATTGTTACTTAGGGCCACAGAAACGTTATTAGGGCCACAGAATTTTTACTCAGGGACAGACAGAATTGTTACTGAGTGCCAGAGAATTGTTACTCAGGGACAGACAGAATTGTTACTGAGTGCCAGAGAATTCTTACTCAGGGCCACAGAATTCATTCTCAGGGACAGACAGAATTGTTACTCAGGGACAGACAGAATTGTTACTGAGTGCCAGAGAATTGTTACTCAGGGACAGACAGAATTGTTACTGAGTGCCAGAGAATTGTTACTCAGGGACAGACAGAATTGTTACTGAGTGCCAGAGAATTGTTACTCAGGGACAGACAGAATTGTTACTGAGTGCCAGAGAATTGTTACTCAGGGACAGACAGAATTGTTACTGAGTGCCAGAGAATTGTTACTCGCACAGACACAAAATTGTTACTTGCACAGACACAGAATTGTTACTCGCACAGACACAGAATTGTTACTCAGGGCCACAGAATTCATACTCAGGGACAGACAGAATTGTTACTGAGTGCCAGAGAATTGTTACTCAGGGACAGACAGAATTGTTACTGAGTGCCAGAGAATTGTTACTCAGGGACAGACAGAATTGTTACTGAGTGCCAGAGAATTGTTACTCGCACAGACACAAAATTGTTACTTGCACAGACACAGAATTGTTACTCGCACAGACACAGAATTGTTACTCAGGGCCACAGAATTCATACTCAGGGACAGACAGAATTGTTACTGAGTGCCAGAGAATTGTTACTCAGGGACAGACAGAATTGTTACTGAGTGCCAGAGAATTGTTACTCAGGGACAGACAGAATTGTTACTGAGTGCCAGAGAATTGTTACTCAGGGACAGACAGAATTGTTACTGAGTGCCAGAGAATTGTTACTCAGGGACAGACAGAATTGTTACTGAGTGCCAGAGAATTGTTACTCGCACAGACACAAAATTGTTACTTGCACAGACACAGAATTGTTACTCGCACAGACACAGAATTGTTACTCAGGGCCACAGAATTAATACTCAGGGACAGACAGAATTGTTACTGAGTGCCAGAGAATTGTTACTCAGGGACAGACAGAATTGTTACTGAGTGCCAGAGAATTGTTACTCAGGGACAGACAGAATTGTTACTGAGTGCCAGAGAATTGTTACTCGCACAGACACAAAATTGTTACTTGCACAGACACAGAATTGTTACTCGCACAGACACAGAATTGTTACTCAGGGCCACAGAATTCATACTCAGGGACAGACAGAATTGTTACTGAGTGCCAGAGAATTGTTACTTAGGGACAGACAGAATTGTTACTGAGTGCCAGAGAATTGTTACTCAGGGACAGACAGAATTGTTACTGAGTGCCAGAGAATTGTTACTCGCACAGACACAAAATTGTTACTTGCACAGACACAGAATTGTTGCTCGCACAGACACAGAATTGTTACTCAGGGCCACAGAATTCATACTCAGGGACAGACAGAATTGTTACTGAGTGCCAGAGAATTGTTACTCAGGGACAGACAGAATTGTTACTGAGTGCCAGAGAATTGTTACTCAGGGACAGACAGAATTGTTACTGAGTGCCAGAGAATTGTTACTCAGGGACAGACAGAATTGTTACTGAGTGCCAGAGAATTGTTACTCGCACAGACACAAAATTGTTACTTGCACAGACACAGAATTGTTACTCGCACAGACACAGAATTGTTACTGAGTGCCAGAGAATTGTTACTCAGGGACAGACAGAATTGTTACTGAGTGCCAGAGAATTGTTACTCAGGGACAGACAGAATTGTTACTGAGTGCCAGAGAATTGTTACTCAGGGACAGACAGAATTGTTACTGAGTGCCAGAGAATTGTTACTCAGGGACAGACAGAATTGTTACTGAGTGCCAGAGAATTGTTACTCAGGGACAGACAGAATTGTTACTGAGTGCCAGAGAATTGTTACTCGCACAGACACAAAATTGTTACTTGCACAGACACAGAATTGTTACTCGCACAGACACAGAATTGTTACTCAGGGCCACAGAATTCATACTCAGGGACAGACAGAATTGTTACTGAGTGCCAGAGAATTGTTACTCAGGGACAGACAGAATTGTTACTGAGTGCCAGAGAATTGTTACTCAGGGACAGACAGAATTGTTACTGAGTGCCAGAGAATTGTTACTCGCACAGACACAAAATTGTTACTTGCACAGACACAGAATTGTTACTCGCACAGACACAGAATTGTTACTCAGGGCCACAGAATTCATACTCAGGGACAGACAGAATTGTTACTGAGTGCCAGAGAATTGTTACTTAGGGACAGACAGAATTGTTACTGAGTGCCAGAGAATTGTTACTCAGGGACAGACAGAATTGTTACTGAGTGCCAGAGAATTGTTACTCGCACAGACACAAAATTGTTACTTGCACAGACACAGAATTGTTACTCGCACAGACACAGAATTGTTACTCAGGGCCACAGAATTCATACTCAGGGACAGACAGAATTGTTACTGAGTGCCAGAGAATTGTTACTCAGGGACAGACAGAATTGTTACTGAGTGCCAGAGAATTGTTACTCAGGGACAGACAGAATTGTTACTGAGTGCCAGAGAATTGTTACTCAGGGACAGACAGAATTGTTACTGAGTGCCAGAGAATTGTTACTCGCACAGACACAAAATTGTTACTTGCACAGACACAGAATTGTTACTCGCACAGACACAGAATTGTTACTGAGTGCCAGAGAATTGTTACTCAGGGACAGACAGAATTGTTACTGAGTGCCAGAGAATTGTTACTCAGGGACAGACAGAATTGTTACTGAGTGCCAGAGAATTGTTACTCAGGGACAGACAGAATTGTTACTGAGTGCCAGAGAATTGTTACTCAGGGACAGACAGAATTGTTACTGAGTGCCAGAGAATTGTTACTCAGGGACAGACAGAATTGTTACTGAGTGCCAGAGAATTGTTACTCGCACAGACACAAAATTGTTACTTGCACAGACACAGAATTGTTACTCGCACAGACACAGAATTGTTACTGAGTGCCAGAGAATTGTTACTCAGGGACAGACAGAATTGTTACTGAGTGCCAGAGAATTGTTACTCAGGGACAGACAGAATTGTTACTGAGTGCCAGAGAATTGTTACTCAGGGACAGACAGAATTGTTACTGAGTGCCAGAGAATTGTTACTCAGGGACAGACAGAATTGTTACTGAGTGCCAGAGAATTGTTACTCAGGGACAGACAGAATTGTTACTGAGTGCCAGAGAATTGTTACTCGCACAGACACAAAATTGTTACTTGCACAGACACAGAATTGTTACTCGCACAGACACAGAATTGTTACTCAGGGCCACAGAATTCATACTCAGGGACAGACAGAATTGTTACTGAGTGCCAGAGAATTGTTACTCAGGGACAGACAGAATTGTTACTGAGTGCCAGAGAATTGTTACTCGCACAGACACAAAATTGTTACTTGCACAGACACAGAATTGTTACTCGCACAGACACAGAATTGTTACTCAGGGCCACAGAATTCATACTCAGGGACAGACAGAATTGTTACTGAGTGCCAGAGAATTGTTACTCAGGGACAGACAGAATTGTTACTGAGTGCCAGAGAATTGTTACTCAGGGACACCTAATCGTTGAATTAAATAGTATGTCAGACAACATGCAGAGGAGTGGCAGAGGAGGCAATGTTTTAGGAGCGAGCAGACGTGGCAGCAGAGGAAGGGGTCGAGGCAGCAGTATTCGCAGCCAGAGGCCAGTGCTCCCGGTGTCATCCAGCGGTCGTGTCTCCACCGACAACCCTGCCGTCATTGATTGGTTGGCTCGGTCGTCTTCCTCTTCCCAGGTCACCTCTGACACCTACAGCCAACGGTCGGTGGGTACGTCAGACACAACCGTTAGTTGGCATGGCCCGGGACCAAGCCCACTGAAATCACGTGTCCTCTACCTGCCCCTGTCCTTTGCTGTTCCCTCACCAAGCGAAGTATCGCATGCTGTGGGCTCAGCCCCACTGTACAGTGAGGAAGAGCTAACAGAGGGCGGTCAGGAACGGGGGGAGACATCGGCCTTTTCAGCAGCCAAGCGAACAAGTACTGGCGAGGAGAGTGGCTCGGTAGCCGGTCTAGAGACAGGTCTGTCTCCTGACCCAGACGCAGCCGAGGGGGCTAGTAGTGAGGCGGAGACCCTACTTGATGATGAGGAGGTTGATCGCACTTGGCAGCCTCGTCGTCATCAGGCAATTTCTTCCGCATCATCAGGAGAAGAGGGTGGCAGCTTGGCAGCGAGCAAAACAGTCGGTGGGTTGCCCAGGAGACAGCAGCAGGGTCGCATCAGTGTCAGTGGAGCCAAACGTCCACGGAGTAGAGCACCAGCTCCACTGCAGCCTACCACCACGGCCAGTAGTGGTGCCGGTGCGCACGGAGGAAGTAGCAGTCAGCCAGTGAAGAGTAGCGGGGGCAAAGTTTCCTACTCGGTGGTGTGGCAATTTTTCCTCAAGCCGCCCGAGGAAGTAAACGTAGCCGTATGTTGACTATGTGGCCAGAAATGCAAGCGTGGCCAGGGGGCCCATGTTGGGACTACAGCGTTGCGTCAGCATATGCAGCGTCACCATTCGGTGGCCTGGGAAAACCGTGATAAACATACGGCGGTTCTGCCAGCCCCAGCCCCCGCTCCGTTACTTGCTCCGTCACCCGACGTCGTCAATCGCCCTCTATCAGCCAGTCAAGGCTCCAACACCTCTGCTGAGGGGAGTTGTCGCTCGTTGGCATCTTCCGCTCGTTCAGATGCTCCTTCTCCTGCTACTCCTCTTCTCGGATTCCGTCAACAGTCTTTCTTGGAATCCGTATCCAAGAGACAACAGTTTGCGAGCACGCACCCGACGGTGCAAAAGCTGAACGTCCTCCTGTCCAAGTTGCTGGTGCTGCAGTCCCTCCCTTTCCAACTGGTGGACTCAGCACCTTTCCGAGAAATGATGGCTTGTGCCGCGCCGCGGTGGAGAGTGCCAAGCCGTCATTTCTTTGCCCAAAAGGCAGTGCCAGCCCTGCATTCACATGTAGAAGAGATGGTGGGCCAGTCTTTGAGCATGTCGGTCTCTGCCAAAGTGCACGGCAGCGCCGACGTGTGGAGCTGTAACTACGGTCAGGGACAGTACATGTCATTTACGGCCCACTGGGTGAACGTGGTGCCGGCACAGCCGCACCAGCAACTTGGACAGGTCACGACGCTTTTGCCTCCACGTTTGCACGTCCTTGGTCCAGCAAGCATGTCCGCCTCTACCACCTCTTTTTCCGCCGTGTCCTCAGCCGCCACCCCCGTGCCAAGTCCCATTACCCGACCGGCATATCACATGTGCAGGGCGCAACGGTGTCACGCTGTGCTGCACCTGGTATGCCTTGGCGAACGTAGTCACACAGGGGAGGAACTGCTGAGTGTAATGAACAGAGAAATCGACAGATGGCTGTCTCCGCGCAAACTAAAAATCGGAACCATGTTGACTGACAACGGAAAGAACATGGTGTCTGCTCTGCGTCAAGGAAGGTTGTGCCATGCGCCATGCATGGCTCACGTGTTCAATCTGGTTGTCAAGCGGTTCCTAAAATCCACCATCCCACTGCAAGACATCCTTAAAATGTCACGTAAACTGTGCATGCATTTCAGCCATTCCTACACCGCAAAGAACACCCTCATTGAGCTGCAGCGGCAGAACGGAATTCCACAGCATCGCCTGATCTGCGACGTTGCAACAAGGTGGAATTCAACCCTACACATGTTAGACCGCCTTTACGAGCAGCGAAAGGCCATCACCGATTTCCTGATGTTACAAGCGGATAAAGGTACTCCCCTGTGTAACTTAGATGTCAGCCATTGGCAGCTCATGCGTGACACCTGCCGCTTGCTCAGGCCCTTTGAGGAGGCCACGCTATTCGTGAGTCGGCAGGACTATGGGATGAACGACGTCATTCCTCTGTTGCACGTCCTGGAACAAATGCTGTTAACAATGGCTGGTCAGGGTGCGGTAGACGTGGCGCACAGATGTCAACGCCACATGACCCCTGTGGGGGCAGGACAGGAAGAAGAGGAGGAGGTAGAGGAGGACATTTGTGCTCAGGAATTATTGAGTGAAATGGGTGGTTTTTCCACTCAGCGGACAGGAGTGGAGGAGCAGGAGCATCTGGTAGAGGAGGAGGAGGAGGAGACAGAGGACCCAGACGCACCGTGGCAGTATGCTGTGGAGATGGAGGCAGGGAGTCCCTCGCATTCCTTGGCACAAATGGCCCATAGCATGCTCGGTTGCTTGCGTAGCGACAGCCGAATAATAACCATCAGACAGAGGGATGACTTTTGGCTGTCCACCTTGTTGGACCCTCGCTACCGGTCCAAAATGGTGGCCTTTTTCACACCTGCTGAGAGGGAGGCCAAAATTACGTACTATAAAAACCACCTATGTAGTCAGTTGGTCTCTGCCTTTGTGCGCCAACGTCCATCCTCAGACACTGTGGGCCCTGTGCGCTCGCGTTCCGCTGGCATGGCAGCAGGGGAGGGGTGGGGTGGTAGGAGCAGTGGCAGCTCCACCAGCAGTGGCTGCCTCAGTCTGCAGTCGATGATGAGTAGCTTTCTTCACCAGCGCAGTGAGGAAACTACTAACCAGCCGCAGCAGCAGCAGCAGCATCAGGTGGACCTGGAGCAGGAGCTCAAACAACAGGCTTGGGCCTACTTGGACAGCACCCTGCCAACCGAGGTAGACAATCCCCTTGACTACTGGGCAACGAAACTTGACCTTTGGCCCCAACTAGCTGAATTTGCCCTTGAAAGGCTGTCATGCCCGGCCAGTAGCGTGGCATCGGAGCGCGTGTTTAGTGCGGCAGGAGGTATTGTAACTCCGCGGAGGACACGACTGTCCACCCAAAGTGTGGAGAGACTCACGTTTGTGAAAATGAATCAGGCGTGGATTAGTCTGGATTTCAAACCACCAGTTCCTGACACAACTGACTAAATCCGCCATGAATCATGCCTCAAACATGTGCCACTTTGAGGTCTCCTCACACACTGCTGGTGTGTTGAATTTTTTGACATAGGGTGCTGGCAGATTATGGGCCTCCTATAGCTGCTGCCAGGCCCCTAATCTGCCATAGGCCCCTATATACCGCTTCCTCATGCTGCTGCCAGGTCCAGAGTCTCTCATGGGTCCCTGTACGGCCTCCCATTGCTGCTGTCTCCATCGCCACACTCTGCTGCCATGTGCCACTTTCAGGTCTCTTCACACTGCTGGTGTGTTAAATTTTTTGACATAGGGTGCAGGCAGATTACGGGCCTCACATAGCTGCTGCCAGGCCCCTAATCTGCCATGGGCCCCTATATACCGCCTCCTCATGCTGCTGCCAAGTCTAGAGTCTCTCATGGGTCCCTGTACGGCCTCCCATTGCTGCTGTCTCCATCGCCACACTCTGCTGCCATGTGCCACTTTCAGGTCTCTTCACACTGCTGGTGTGTTTAATTTTTTGACATAGGGTGCAGGCAGATTACGGGCCTCACATAGCTGCTGCCAGGCCCCTAATCTGCCATGGGCCCCTATATACCGCCTCCTCATGCTGCTGCCAAGTCTAGAGTCTGTCATGGGTCCCTGTACGGCCTCCCATTGCTGCTGTCTCCATCGCCACACTCTGCCATGTGCCACTTTCAGGTCTCTTCACACTGCTGGTGTGTTTAATTTTTTGACATAGGGTGCAGGCAGATTACGGGCCTCACATAGCTGCTGCCAGGCCCCTAATCTGCCATGGGCCCCTATATACCGCCTCCTCATGCTGCTGCCAAGTCTAGAGTCTCTCATGGGTCCCTGTACGGCCTCCCATTGCTGCTGTCTCCATCGCCACACTCTGCTGCCATGTGCCACTTTCAGGTCTCTTCACACTGCTGGTGTGTTTAATTTTTTGACATAGGGTGCAGGCAGATTACGGGCCTCACATAGCTGCTGCCAGGCCCCTAATCTGCCATGGGCCCCTATATACCGCCTCCTCATGCTGCTGCCAAGTCCAGAGTCTCTCATGGGTCCCTGTACGGCCTCCCATTGCTGCTGTCTCCATCGCCACACTCTGCTGCCATGTGCCACTTTCAGGTCTCTTCACACTGCTGGTGTGTTAAATTTTTTGACATAGGGTGCAGGCAGATTACGGGCCTCACATAGCTGCTGCCAGGCCCCTAATCTGCCATGGGCCCCTATATACCGCCTCCTCATGCTGCTGCCAAGTCTAGAGTCTGTCATGGGTCCCTGTACGGCCTCCCATTGCTGCTGTCTCCATCGCCACACTCTGCCATGTGCCACTTTCAGGTCTCTTCACACTGCTGGTGTGTTAAATTTTTTGACATAGGGTGCAGGCAGATTACGGGCCTCACATAGCTGCTGCCAGGCCCCTAATCTGCCATGGGCCCCTATATACCGCCTCCTCATGCTGCTGCCAAGTCTAGAGTCTGTCATGGGTCCCTGTACGGCCTCCCATTGCTGCTGTCTCCATCGCCACACTCTGCTGCCATGTGCCACTTTCAGGTCTCTTCACACTGCTGGTGTGTTAAATTTTTTGACATAGGGTGCAGGCAGATTACGGGCCTCACATAGCTGCTGCCAGGCCCCTAATCTGCCATGGGCCCCTATATACCGCCTCCTCATGCTGCTGCCAAGTCCAGAGTCTCTCATGGGTCCCTGTACGGCCTCCCATTGCTGCTGTCTCCATCGCCACACTCTGCTGCCATGTGCCACTTTCAGGTCTCTTCACACTGCTGGTGTGTTAAATTTTTTGACATAGGGTGCAGGCAGATTACGGGCCTCACATAGCTGCTGCCAGGCCCCTAATCTGCCATGGGCCCCTATATACCGCCTCCTCATGCTGCTGCCAAGTCTAGAGTCTGTCATGGGTCCCTGTACGGCCTCCCATTGCTGCTGTCTCCATCGCCACACTCTGCCATGTGCCACTTTCAGGTCTCTTCACACTGCTGGTGTGTTAAATTTTTTGACATAGGGTGCAGGCAGATTACGGGCCTCACATAGCTGCTGCCAGGCCCCTAATCTGCCATGGGCCCCTATATACCGCCTCCTCATGCTGCTGCCAAGTCTAGAGTCTCTCATGGGTCCCTGTACGGCCTCCCATTGCTGCTGTCTCCATCGCCACACTCTGCTGCCATGTGCCACTTTCAGGTCTCTTCACACTGCTGGTGTGTTTAATTTTTTGACATAGGGTGCAGGCAGATTACGGGCCTCACATAGCTGCTGCCAGGCCCCTAATCTGCCATGGGCCCCTATATACCGCCTCCTCATGCTGCTGCCAAGTCCAGAGTCTCTCATGGGTCCCTGTACGGCCTCCCATTGCTGCTGTCTCCATCGCCACACTCTGCTGCCATGTGCCACTTTCAGGTCTCTTCACACTGCTGGTGTGTTAAATTTTTTGACATAGGGTGCAGGCAGATTAGGGGCCTCACATAGCTGCTGCCAGGCCCCTAATCTGCCATGGGCCCCTATATACCGCCTCCTCATGCTGCTGCCAAGTCTAGAGTCTGTCATGGGTCCCTGTACGGCCTCCCATTGCTGCTGTCTCCATCGCCACACTCTGCCATGTGCCACTTTCAGGTCTCTTCACACTGCTGGTGTGTTAAATTTTTTGACATAGGGTGCAGGCAGATTACGGGCCTCACATAGCTGCTGCCAGGCCCCTAATCTGCCATGGGCCCCTATATACCGCCTCCTCATGCTGCTGCCAAGTCTAGAGTCTCTCATGGGTCCCTGTACGGCCTCCCATTGCTGCTGTCTCCATCGCCACACTCTGCTGCCATGTGCCACTTTCAGGTCTCTTCACACTGCTGGTGTGTTTAATTTTTTGACATAGGGTGCAGGCAGATTACGGGCCTCACATAGCTGCTGCCAGGCCCCTAATCTGCCATGGGCCCCTATATACCGCCTCCTCATGCTGCTGCCAAGTCTAGAGTCTCTCATGGGTCCCTGTACGGCCTCCCATTGCTGCTGTCTCCATCGCCACACTCTGCTGCCATGTGCCACTTTCAGGTCTCTTCACACTGCTGGTGTGTTAAATTTTTTGACATAGGGTGCAGGCAGATTACGGGCCTCACATAGCTGCTGCCAGGCCCCTAATCTGCCATGGGCCCCTATATACCGCCTCCTCATGCTGCTGCCAAGTCTAGAGTCTGTCATGGGTCCCTGTACGGCCTCCCATTGCTGCTGTCTCCATCGCCACACTCTGCCATGTGCCACTTTCAGGTCTCTTCACACTGCTGGTGTGTTAAATTTTTTGACATAGGGTGCAGGCAGATTACGGGCCTCACATAGCTGCTGCCAGGCCCCTAATCTGCCATGGGCCCCTATATACCGCCTCCTCATGCTGCTGCCAAGTCCAGAGTCTCTCATGGGTCCCTGTACGGCCTCCCATTGCTGCTGTCTCCATCGCCACACTCTGCTGCCATGTGCCACTTTCAGGTCTCTTCACACTGCTGGTGTGTTAAATTTTTTGACATAGGGTGCAGGCAGATTACGGGCCTCACATAGCTGCTGCCAGGCCCCTAATCTGCCATGGCCCCCTATATACCGCCTCCTCATGCTGCTGCCAAGTCTAGAGTCTGTCATGGGTCCCTGTACGGCCTCCCATTGCTGCTGTCTCCATCGCCACACTCTGCCATGTGCCACTTTCAGGTCTCTTCACACTGCTGGTGTGTTAAATTTTTTGACATAGGGTGCAGGCAGATTACGGGCCTCACATAGCTGCTGCCAGGCCCCTAATCTGCCATGGGCCCCTATATACCGCCTCCTCATGCTGCTGCCAAGTCTAGAGTCTCTCATGGGTCCCTGTACGGCCTCCCATTGCTGCTGTCTCCATCGCCACACTCTGCTGCCATGTGCCACTTTCAGGTCTCTTCACACTGCTGGTGTGTTAAATTTTTTGACATAGGGTGCAGGCAGATTACGGGCCTCACATAGCTGCTGCCAGGCCCCTAATCTGCCATGGGCCCCTATATACCGCCTCCTCATGCTGCTGCCAAGTCCAGAGTCTCTCATGGGTCCCTGTACGGCCTCCCATTGCTGCTGTCTCCATCGCCACACTCTGCTGCCATGTGCCACTTTCAGGTCTCTTCACACTGCTGGTGTGTTAAATTTTTTGACATAGGGTGCAGGCAGATTACGGGCCTCACATAGCTGCTGCCAGGCCCCTAATCTGCCATGGGCCCCTATATACCGCCTCCTCATGCTGCTGCCAAGTCTAGAGTCTGTCATGGGTCCCTGTACGGCCTCCCATTGCTGCTGTCTCCATCGCCACACTCTGCCATGTGCCACTTTCAGGTCTCTTCACACTGCTGGTGTGTTAAATTTTTTGACATAGGGTGCAGGCAGATTACGGGCCTCACATAGCTGCTGCCAGGCCCCTAATCTGCCATGGGCCCCTATATACCGCCTCCTCATGCTGCTGCCAAGTCTAGAGTCTGTCATGGGTCCCTGTACGGCCTCCCATTGCTGCTGTCTCCATCGCCACACTCTGCTGCCATGTGCCACTTTCAGGTCTCTTCACACTGCTGGTGTGTTAAATTTTTTGACATAGGGTGCAGGCAGATTACGGGCCTCACATAGCTGCTGCCAGGCCCCTAATCTGCCATGGGCCCCTATATACCGCCTCCTCATGCTGCTGCCAAGTCCAGAGTCTCTCATGGGTCCCTGTACGGCCTCCCATTGCTGCTGTCTCCATCGCCACACTCTGCTGCCATGTGCCACTTTCAGGTCTCTTCACACTGCTGGTGTGTTTAATTTTTTGACATAGGGTGCAGGCAGATTACGGGCCTCACATAGCTGCTGCCAGGCCCCTAATCTGCCATGGGCCCCTATATACCGCCTCCTCATGCTGCTGCCAAGTCTAGAGTCTCTCATGGGTCCCTGTACGGCCTCCCATTGCTGCTGTCTCCATCGCCACACTCTGCTGCCATGTGCCACTTTCAGGTCTCTTCACACTGCTGGTGTGTTTAATTTTTTGACATAGGGTGCAGGCAGATTACGGGCCTCACATAGCTGCTGCCAGGCCCCTAATCTGCCATGGGCCCCTATATACCGCCTCCTCATGCTGCTGCCAAGTCTAGAGTCTCTCATGGGTCCCTGTACGGCCTCCCATTGCTGCTGTCTCCATCGCCACACTCTGCTGCCATGTGCCACTTTCAGGTCTCTTCACACTGCTGGTGTGTTAAATTTTTTGACATAGGGTGCAGGCAGATTACGGGCCTCACATAGCTGCTGCCAGGCCCCTAATCTGCCATGGGCCCCTATATACCGCCTCCTCATGCTGCTGCCAAGTCTAGAGTCTGTCATGGGTCCCTGTACGGCCTCCCATTGCTGCTGTCTCCATCGCCACACTCTGCCATGTGCCACTTTCAGGTCTCTTCACACTGCTGGTGTGTTAAATTTTTTGACATAGGGTGCAGGCAGATTACGGGCCTCACATAGCTGCTGCCAGGCCCCTAATCTGCCATGGGCCCCTATATACCGCCTCCTCATGCTGCTGCCAAGTCCAGAGTCTCTCATGGGTCCCTGTACGGCCTCCCATTGCTGCTGTCTCCATCGCCACACTCTGCTGCCATGTGCCACTTTCAGGTCTCTTCACACTGCTGGTGTGTTAAATTTTTTGACATAGGGTGCAGGCAGATTACGGGCCTCACATAGCTGCTGCCAGGCCCCTAATCTGCCATGGCCCCCTATATACCGCCTCCTCATGCTGCTGCCAAGTCTAGAGTCTGTCATGGGTCCCTGTACGGCCTCCCATTGCTGCTGTCTCCATCGCCACACTCTGCCATGTGCCACTTTCAGGTCTCTTCACACTGCTGGTGTGTTAAATTTTTTGACATAGGGTGCAGGCAGATTACGGGCCTCACATAGCTGCTGCCAGGCCCCTAATCTGCCATGGGCCCCTATATACCGCCTCCTCATGCTGCTGCCAAGTCTAGAGTCTCTCATGGGTCCCTGTACGGCCTCCCATTGCTGCTGTCTCCATCGCCACACTCTGCTGCCATGTGCCACTTTCAGGTCTCTTCACACTGCTGGTGTGTTAAATTTTTTGACATAGGGTGCAGGCAGATTACGGGCCTCACATAGCTGCTGCCAGGCCCCTAATCTGCCATGGGCCCCTATATACCGCCTCCTCATGCTGCTGCCAAGTCCAGAGTCTCTCATGGGTCCCTGTACGGCCTCCCATTGCTGCTGTCTCCATCGCCACACTCTGCTGCCATGTGCCACTTTCAGGTCTCTTCACACTGCTGGTGTGTTAAATTTTTTGACATAGGGTGCAGGCAGATTACGGGCCTCACATAGCTGCTGCCAGGCCCCTAATCTGCCATGGGCCCCTATATACCGCCTCCTCATGCTGCTGCCAAGTCTAGAGTCTGTCATGGGTCCCTGTACGGCCTCCCATTGCTGCTGTCTCCATCGCCACACTCTGCCATGTGCCACTTTCAGGTCTCTTCACACTGCTGGTGTGTTAAATTTTTTGACATAGGGTGCAGGCAGATTACGGGCCTCACATAGCTGCTGCCAGGCCCCTAATCTGCCATGGGCCCCTATATACCGCCTCCTCATGCTGCTGCCAAGTCTAGAGTCTCTCATGGGTCCCTGTACGGCCTCCCATTGCTGCTGTCTCCATCGCCACACTCTGCCATGTGCCACTTTCAGGTCTCTTCACACTGCTGGTGTGTTAAATTTTTTGACATAGGGTGCAGGCAGATTACGGGCCTCACATAGCTGCTGCCAGGCCCCTAATCTGCCATGGGCCCCTATATACCGCCTCCTCATGCTGCTGCCAAGTCTAGAGTCTGTCATGGGTCCCTGTACGGCCTCCCATTGCTGCTGTCTCCATCGCCACACTCTGCTGCCATGTGCCACTTTCAGGTCTCTTCACACTGCTGGTGTGTTAAATTTTTTGACATAGGGTGCAGGCAGATTACGGGCCTCACATAGCTGCTGCCAGGCCCCTAATCTGCCATGGGCCCCTATATACCGCCTCCTCATGCTGCTGCCAAGTCCAGAGTCTCTCATGGGTCCCTGTACGGCCTCCCATTGCTGCTGTCTCCATCGCCACACTCTGCTGCCATGTGCCACTTTCAGGTCTCTTCACACTGCTGGTGTGTTTAATTTTTTGACATAGGGTGCAGGCAGATTACGGGCCTCACATAGCTGCTGCCAGGCCCCTAATCTGCCATGGGCCCCTATATACCGCCTCCTCATGCTGCTGCCAAGTCTAGAGTCTCTCATGGGTCCCTGTACGGCCTCCCATTGCTGCTGTCTCCATCGCCACACTCTGCTGCCATGTGCCACTTTCAGGTCTCTTCACACTGCTGGTGTGTTAAATTTTTTGACATAGGGTGCAGGCAGATTACGGGCCTCACATAGCTGCTGCCAGGCCCCTAATCTGCCATGGGCCCCTATATACCGCCTCCTCATGCTGCTGCCAAGTCTAGAGTCTCTCATGGGTCCCTGTACGGCCTCCCATTGCTGCTGTCTCCATCGCCACACTCTGCTGCCATGTGCCACTTTCAGGTCTCTTCACACTGCTGGTGTGTTTAATTTTTTGACATAGGGTGCAGGCAGATTACGGGCCTCACATAGCTGCTGCCAGGCCCCTAATCTGCCATGGGCCCCTATATACCGCCTCCTCATGCTGCTGCCAAGTCCAGAGTCTCTCATGGGTCCCTGTACGGCCTCCCATTGCTGCTGTCTCCATCGCCACACTCTGCTGCCATGTGCCACTTTCAGGTCTCTTCACACTGCTGGTGTGTTAAATTTTTTGACATAGGGTGCAGGCAGATTACGGGCCTCACATAGCTGCTGCCAGGCCCCTAATCTGCCATGGGCCCCTATATACCGCCTCCTCATGCTGCTGCCAAGTCTAGAGTCTGTCATGGGTCCCTGTACGGCCTCCCATTGCTGCTGTCTCCATCGCCACACTCTGCCATGTGCCACTTTCAGGTCTCTTCACACTGCTGGTGTGTTAAATTTTTTGACATAGGGTGCAGGCAGATTACGGGCCTCACATAGCTGCTGCCAGGCCCCTAATCTGCCATGGGCCCCTATATACCGCCTCCTCATGCTGCTGCCAAGTCTAGAGTCTCTCATGGGTCCCTGTACGGCCTCCCATTGCTGCTGTCTCCATCGCCACACTCTGCTGCCATGTGCCACTTTCAGGTCTCTTCACACTGCTGGTGTGTTTAATTTTTTGACATAGGGTGCAGGCAGATTACGGGCCTCACATAGCTGCTGCCAGGCCCCTAATCTGCCATGGGCCCCTATATACCGCCTCCTCATGCTGCTGCCAAGTCTAGAGTCTGTCATGGGTCCCTGTACGGCCTCCCATTGCTGCTGTCTCCATCGCCACACTCTGCTGCCATGTGCCACTTTCAGGTCTCTTCACACTGCTGGTGTGTTAAATTTTTTGACATAGGGTGCAGGCAGATTACGGGCCTCACATAGCTGCTGCCAGGCCCCTAATCTGCCATGGGCCCCTATATACCGCCTCCTCATGCTGCTGCCAAGTCTAGAGTCTCTCATGGGTCCCTGTACGGCCTCCCATTGCTGCTGTCTCCATCGCCACACTCTGCTGCCATGTGCCACTTTCAGGTCTCTTCACACTGCTGGTGTGTTTAATTTTTTGACATAGGGTGCAGGCAGATTACGGGCCTCACATAGCTGCTGCCAGGCCCCTAATCTGCCATGGGCCCCTATATACCGCCTCCTCATGCTGCTGCCAAGTCTAGAGTCTGTCATGGGTCCCTGTACGGCCTCCCATTGCTGCTGTCTCCATCGCCACACTCTGCCATGTGCCACTTTCAGGTCTCTTCACACTGCTGGTGTGTTTAATTTTTTGACATAGGGTGCAGGCAGATTACGGGCCTCACATAGCTGCTGCCAGGCCCCTAATCTGCCATGGGCCGCTATATACCGCCTCCTCATGCTGCTGCCAAGTCTAGAGTCTCTCATGGGTCCCTGTACGGCCTCCCATTGCTGCTGTCTCCATCGCCACACTCTGCTGCCATGTGCCACTTTCAGGTCTCTTCACACTGCTGGTGTGTTTAATTTTTTGACATAGGGTGCAGGCAGATTACGGGCCTCACATAGCTGCTGCCAGGCCCCTAATCTGCCATGGGCCCCTATATACCGCCTCCTCATGCTGCTGCCAAGTCCAGAGTCTCTCATGGGTCCCTGTACGGCCTCCCATTGCTGCTGTCTCCATCGCCACACTCTGCTGCCATGTGCCACTTTCAGGTCTCTTCACACTGCTGGTGTGTTAAATTTTTTGACATAGGGTGCAGGCAGATTACGGGCCTCACATAGCTGCTGCCAGGCCCCTAATCTGCCATGGGCCCCTATATACCGCCTCCTCATGCTGCTGCCAAGTCTAGAGTCTGTCATGGGTCCCTGTACGGCCTCCCATTGCTGCTGTCTCCATCGCCACACTCTGCTGCCATGTGCCACTTTCAGGTCTCTTCACACTGCTGGTGTGTTAAATTTTTTGACATAGGGTGCTGGCAGATTACGGGCCTCCCATTGCTGCTGCCAGACATGTAATCTGCCATGGGCCCCCGTACCGACTCCTCATGCTGTGACGTTGCAACAAGGTGTAATTCAACCCTACATATGTTAGACCGCCTTTACGAACAGCTAAAGGCCATCACAGATTTCCTGATGTTAAAAGCGGATAAAGGTACTCCCTGTGTAACTTAGATGTCAGCCATTGTCAGCTCATGTGTGACACCTGCGCTTGCTCAGGCCCTTTGAGGAGGCCACGCTATTCGTGAGTCGGCAGGACTATGGGATGAATGAGGTCAAATCGGCCATGGGCCCCCGTACCGCCTGTTCACGCTGATGCTGGTCCCACAGTGTGACCTGGGTCCCTGTACGGCCTCCCATTGCTTCCACTCTGCCATGTGCCACTTTGAAATCTCCTCACACTCCTGCGGTTGTCCATTTTGTCATAGGTTGCTGGCAGATTACAGGCCTTCCATAGGTGCCACCAAGCCCCATATCGGCCATGGGCCCCCGTACCGCCTGGTCACGCTGCTGCTGGGCCCACAGTGTGACCTGGGTCCCTGTACCGCCTCCCATTGCTCCCACTCTGCCATGTGCCACTTTCAGGTCTCCTCACGCTCCTGCTGGTTTCCATTTTGTCATAGGTTGCTGTATGGCCTCCCATTGCTGCTGCCTCCACCGCCACACTGTGGCTCCAAACACTGGTTTTGGCCCCGTGACTGGCCAAAGGAGTGAAGTGTGCAGTGATTCTAAGATCGACGGCACTCATCTGCATGTCATACTGACAGACAGTATTATTTCTCTTCCCCAGCAGACTCCAAGGGCATTTAAATTAAAGGTACAGTGTTCTGCACTAATATTAAGTCTCTCTGAAGCCTAGAAACACCCTTTTTTAAGTTAAATTCACAGCGAATTTATTCGACTCGAATCGAATATTGTCCACGAATTCGCCGAATCAGTCGAATCGAATTTTTCATTTCTTCGCTCATCTCTACTAACTATTTTTGATTTTTACATTTTTTATTTTTTGGGGGGATTTGTATTTTTAATTTTTTTTTTTTTACTTTTTTTTTCACGTCCACGTATAAGTGGTACCTCATATGGAAAAAGGATGACACCAAGTCCCAAACTATCTTGCCACTGCTCCCCATGTAGTCTGGGCATCCGGGGGGCTCCACGTGACTATATTTTTCCTCATAAATCTGAAACTTACATGTATAGCCTGTTGCCCTCTCACAGGTCTTATACATCTTGACCCCATATCTGGCACGCTTGCTGGGGAGAAACTGTTTGATTACAAGGCAGCCAGAAAATTGAATGAGGGACTCATCAATGCAGATGTTTTTATGGGGAGTATACATATCTGCAAATTTTTGGTTAAAGTGATTTACGAGGGGCCGAATTTTGTGGAGCCGGTCAAATTCAGGGTCACCCCGAGGACGACTGAGTGTGTTGTCGTAGAAGTGCATAAAACGCATTATCGTCTCATATCTATGCCTGGCCATGGCAGTAGAGAACACGGACATATGAACAAGCGGGCCTGTGGACCAATACAACCGCAATTGATATTTTTTATTAATGCCCATGTTGCAGGCAATCTGACGCTATCTGGGAGGGGCGCTAACTGGCGCTAACACTATCGGAAGTCACCGGTGACACTAATACAGTGATCAGTAAAAATCTGTTCACTGTAATCAATGACACTGGTGACAGGGCAGTGAGGGCGTTAACTGGGGGGGGGGAGGCGATCAAGGGGTTAAATGGGATTACTGGTGTACTAGCGGGAAAACTGGAGCTATCTGGGATGGGCGCTAACACTATTGGAAGTCGCCAGGGACACTGATACATCGATCAGTAAACATGTGTTCACTGATCAATGACACAGGTGACAGGGAATTGAAGGGGTTAACTGGGGGGGGTGAAGAGAGGGTTAAATGTGTCCTAGGTGTGTTCTATCTGTGGGTTAGTGCTGTTTTACTCACATTTCTTCTGTCTTCTTCTCTGAAAACGTAGCCACTCATGTGTGCTCCGTCCTGTAGTCCAATGCAACGTTGTGTAAGAGTGATGGTTTCAGCCTCATTGTCGAACTCTGGAATAATCCTCAGTCTTCAAAACCTCCTGGCTAACCTATGACAAAAAAAACACAACACCTATATCAATATTACTGTATTGGGAGCAAGTAGTCAATCATCTACTTAACATAAATTACACTAAAAATGGAAAAACATGTTTACACCCACAACCACACACATATTAATATATAAAGTTATACACATGTATGTTTTGAGTCTTAAAATGTGGAAAGAAAACTTAGCCATTTTAGTGTGCTCCGTCCTGTAGTCCAATGCAACGTTGTGCAAGAGTGATGGTTTCAGCCTCATTGTCGAACTTTGGAATAATCCTCAGTCTTTAAAACCTCTTGGCTAACCTATGACAAAAAAGAAAACAACACATATATAAATATTTCTGCATTTGGACCAAGTAACCAATCATCTACTTAACAAAAATTACGCTAAATATGTAAAAACATGCAAAGACCCACAACCACACACATATTAATATATAAAGTTATACACATGTATGTTTTGAGTCTTAAAATGTGGAAGGAAAACTTAGCATCCACCCACTTCTAATGGTGGGCACACATGAAATGTGCCAACAGATATAAAATATGTATGCCGAAGCATAGGGTCCATCCACCGATTGGCCACCCCAGGCCCCCATGCTTTGGCATATATTCTCTTTTTTTAACTGCGGATGAAAAATCTCATCCAACAGCACTGCCCACATTGATTTATGTCTATTCTGAGAGCAAGTTCCTGTTGCTGTCAGAATAAAACGGTCAGTGTTGCAGCTGAAAACATTCCTACAAACAGAAATGATTAACAATAAAACAGTAACAATAAAACAGTAAAAGTAGAAGAATCACAAAAAATGACAGCAACAAAAAAAACTAACTATTTTTGATTTTTAAATTTTTTTATTTTTTGGGAAGGATTTGTACTTTTAATTTTTTTTTTTTTACTTTTTTTTTCAAACTTTAAACATTTTTAAAACAGATGGTCGGGTCTCTCCAAATGCGATAGCCAGTTTCCTGGCTACCTAACATCTTTTGAGACCCTGTGTAAATGTGCCCTGAACTGTGCCATGCTGTACCCTATATTAATAGTTCACTAGTGTATGGTAGAGGTGGAAGCAGCGCTGCCCACATTGATTTATGTCTATTCTGAGAGCAAGTTCCTGTTGCTGTCAGAATAAACAGGTCAGTGTTGCAGCTGAAAGCATTCCTACAAACAGAAATGATTAACAATAAAACAGTAACAGTAAAACAGTAAAAGTAGAAGAATCACAAAAAATGACAGCAACAAAAAAAACTAACTATTTTTGATTTTTAAATTTTTTTATTTTTTGGGGGGATTTGTATTTTTACTTTTTTTTTTTTTACTTTTTTTTTCAAACTTTAAACATTTTTAAAACAGATGGTCGGGTCTCTCCAAATGCAATAGCCAGTTTCCTGACTACCTAACATCTTTCGAGACCCTGTGTAAATGTGCCCTGAACTGTGCCGTGCTGTACCCTATATTAATAGTTCACTAGTGTATGGTAGAGGCGGAAGCAGCGCTGCCCACATTGATTTATGTCTATTCTGAGAGCAAGTTCCTGTTGCTGTCAGAATAAACAGGTCAGTGTTGCAGCTGAAAGCATTCCTACAAACAGAAATGATTAACAATAAAACAGTAACAATAAAACAGTAAAAGTAGAAGAATCACAAAAAATGACAGCAAAAAAAAAAAACTAACTATTTTTGATTTTTAAATTTTTTTATTTTTTGGGAAGGATTTGTACTTTTAATTTTTTTTTTTTTTACTTTTTTTTTCAAACTTTAAACATTTTTAAAACAGATGGTCGGGTCTCTCCAAATGCGATAGCCAGTTTCCTGGCTACCTAACATCTTTTGAGACCCTGTGTAAATGTGCCCTGAACTGTGCCGTGCTGTACCCTATATTAATAGTTCACTAGTGTATGGTAGAGGTGGAAGCAGCGCTGCCCACATTGATTTATGTCTATTCTGAGAGCAAGTTCCTGTTGCTGTCAGAATAAACAGGTCAGTGTTGCAGCTGAAAGCATTCCTACAAACAGAAATGATTAACAATAAAACAGTAACAATAAAACAGTAAAAGTAGAAGAATCACAAAAAATTACAGCAACAAAAAAAACAAACTATTTTTGATTTTTAAATTTTTTTATTTTTTTGGGGGGGATTTGTATTTTTACTTTTTTTTTTTTACTTTTTTTTTCAAACTTTAAACATTTTTAAAACAGATGGTCGGGTCTCTCCAAATGCGATAGCCAGTTTTCTGACTACCTAACATCTTTCGAGACCCTGTGTAAATGTGCCCTGAACTGTGCCGTGCTGTACCCTATATTAATAGTTCACTAGTGTATGGTAGAGGCGGAAGCAGCGCTGCCCACATTGATTTATGTCTATTCTGAGAGCAAGTTCCTGTTGCTGTCAGAATAAACAGGTCAGTGTTGCAGCTGAAAGCATTCCTACAAACAGAAATGATTAACAATAAAACAGTAACAATAAAACAGTAAAAGTAGAAGAATCACAAAAAATGACAACAAAAAAACTAACTATTTTTGATTTTTACATTTTTTATTTTTTGGGGGGATTTGTATTTTTAATTTTTTTTTTTTACTTTTTTTTTCACGTCCACGTATAAGTGGTACCCCATATGGAAAAAGGATGACACCAAGTCCCAAACTATCTTGCCACTGCTCCCCATGTAGTCTGGGCATCCGGGGGGCTCCACGTGACTATCTTTTCCCTCATAAATCTGAAACTTACATGTATAGCCTGTTGCCCTCTCACAGGTCTTATACATCTTGACCCCATATCTGGCACGCTTGCTGGGGAGAAACTGTTTGATTACAAGGCAGCCAGAAAATTGAATGAGCGACTCATCGATGCAGATGTTTTTATGGGGAGTATACATATCTGCCAATTTTTGGTTAAAGTGATTTACGAGGGGTCGAATTTTGTGGAGCCGGACAAATTCAGGGTCACCCCGAGGACGACTGAGTGTGTTGTCGTAGAAGTGCATAAAACGCATTATCGTCTCATATCTATGCCTGGCCATGGCAGTAGAGAACACGGACATATGAACAAGCGGGTCTGTGGACCAATACAACCGCAATTGATATTTTTTATTAATGCCCATGTTGCAGGCAATCTGACGCTATCTGGGAGGGGCGCTAACTGGCGCTAACACTATCGGAAGTCACCGGTGACACTAATACAGTGATCAGTAAAAATCTGTTCACTGTAATCAATGACACTGGTGACAGGGCAGTGAGGGCGTTAACTGGGGGGGGAGGCGATCAAGGGGTTAAATGGGATTACTGGTGTACTAGCGGGAAAACTGGAGCTATCTGGGATGGGCGCTAACACTATTGGAAGTCGCCAGGGACACTGATACAGTGATCAGTAAACATGTGTTCACTGATCAATGACACAGGTGACAGGGAATTGAAGGGGTTAACTGGGGGGGGTGAAGAGAGAGTTAAATGCGTCCTAGGTGTGTTCTATCTGTGGGTTAGTGCTGTTTTACTCACATTTCCTCTGTCTTCTTCTCTGAAAACTTAGCCACTCATGTGTGCTCCGTCCTGTAGTCCAATGCAACGTTGTGTAAGAGTGATGGTTTCAGCCTCATTGTCGAACTCTGGAATAATCCTCAGTCTTCAAAACCTCCTGGCTAACCTATGACAAAAAAAACACAACACCTATATCAATATTACTGTATTGGGAGCAAGTAGTCAATCATCTACTTAACATAAATTACACTAAAAATGGAAAAACATGTTTACACCCACAACCACACACATATTAATATATAAAGTTATACACATGTATGTTTTGAGTCTTAAAATGTGGAAAGAAAACTTAGCCATTTTAGTGTGCTCCGTCCTGTAGTCCAATGCAACGTTGTGCAAGAGTGATGGTTTCAGCCTCATTGTCGAACTTTGGAATAATCCTCAGTCTTTAAAACCTCTTGGCTAACCTATGACAAAAAAGAAAACAACACATATATAAATATTTCTGCATTTGGACCAAGTAACCAATCATCTACTTAACAAAAATTACGCTAAATATGTAAAAACATGCAAAGACCCACAACCACACACATATTAATATATAAAGTTATACACATGTATGTTTTGAGTCTTAAAATGTGGAAGGAAAACTTAGCATCCACCCACTTCTAATGGTGGGCACACATGAAATGTGCCAACAGATATAAAATATGTATGCCGAAGCATAGGGTCCATCCACCGATTGGCCACCCCAGGCCCCCATGCTTTGGCATATATTCTCTTTTTTTAACTGCGGATGAAAAATCTCATCCAACAGCACTGCCCACATTGATTTATGTCTATTCTGAGAGCAAGTTCCTGTTGCTGTCAGAATAAAACGGTCAGTGTTGCAGCTGAAAACATTCCTACAAACAGAAATGATTAACAATAAAACAGTAACAATAAAACAGTAAAAGTAGAAGAATCACAAAAAATGACAGCAACAAAAAAAACTAACTATTTTTGATTTTTAAATTTTTTTATTTTTTGGGAAGGATTTGTACTTTTAATTTTTTTTTTTTTTACTTTTTTTTCAAACTTTAAACATTTTTAAAACAGATGGTCGGGTCTCTCCAAATGCGATAGCCAGTTTCCTGGCTACCTAACATCTTTTGAGACCCTGTGTAAATGTGCCCTGAACTGTGCCATGCTGTACCCTATATTAATAGTTCACTAGTGTATGGTAGAGGTGGAAGCAGCGCTGCCCACATTGATTTATGTCTATTCTGAGAGCAAGTTCCTGTTGCTGTCAGAATAAACAGGTCAGTGTTGCAGCTGAAAGCATTCCTACAAACAGAAATGATTAACAATAAAACAGTAACAATAAAACAGTAAAAGTAGAAGAATCACAAAAGATGACAGCAACAAAAAAAACAAACTATTTTTGATTTTTAAATTTTTTTATTTTTTGGGAAGGATTTGTACTTTTAATTTTTTTTTTTTTTACTTTTTTTTCAAACTTTAAACATTTTTAAAACAGATGGTCGGGTCTCTCCAAATGCGATAGCCAGTTTCCTGGCTACCTAACATCTTTTGAGACCCTGTGTAAATGTGCCCTGAACTGTGCCGTGCTGTACCCTATATTAATAGTTCACTAGTGTATGGTAGAGGTGGAAGCAGCGCTGCCCACATTGATTTATGTCTATTCTGAGAGCAAGTTCCTGTTGCTGTCAGAATAAACAGGTCAGTGTTGCAGCTGAAAGCATTCCTACAAACAGAAATGATTAACAATAAAACAGTAACAATAAAATAGTAAAAGTAGAAGAATCACAAAAAATGACAGCAACAAAAAAAACAAACTATTTTTGATTTTTAAATTTTTTTATTTTTTTGGGGGGGATTTGTATTTTTACTTTTTTTTTTTTACTTTTTTTTTCAAACTTTAAACATTTTTAAAACAGATGGTCGGGTCTCTCCAAATGCGATAGCCAGTTTTCTGACTACCTAACATCTTTCGAGACCCTGTGTAAATGTGCCCTGAACTGTGCCGTGCTGTACCCTATATTAATAGTTCACTAGTGTATGGTAGAGGCGGAAGCAGCGCTGCCCACATTGATTTATGTCTATTCTGAGAGCAAGTTCCTGTTGCTGTCAGAATAAACAGGTCAGTGTTGCAGCTGAAAGCATTCCTACAAACAGAAATGATTAACAATAAAACAGTAACAATAAAACAGTAAAAGTAGAAGAATCACAAAAAATGACAGCAACAAAAAAAACTAACTATTTTTGATTTTTACATTTTTTATTTTTTGGGGGGATTTGTATTTTTAATTTTTTTTTTTTTACTTTTTTTTTCACGTCCACGTATAAGTGGTACCTCATATGGAAAAAGGATGACACCAAGTCCCAAACTATCTTGCCACTGCTCCCCATGTAGTCTGGGCATCCGGGGGGCTCCACGTGACTATATTTTTCCTCATAAATCTGAAACTTACATGTATAGCCTGTTGCCCTCTCACAGGTCTTATACATCTTGACCCCATATCTGGCACGCTTGCTGGGGAGAAACTGTTTGATTACAAGGCAGCCAGAAAATTGAATGAGGGACTCATCAATGCAGATGTTTTTATGGGGAGTATACATATCTGCAAATTTTTGGTTAAAGTGATTTACGAGGGGCCGAATTTTGTGGAGCCGGTCAAATTCAGGGTCACCCCGAGGACGACTGAGTGTGTTGTCGTAGAAGTGCATAAAACGCATTATCGTCTCATATCTATGCCTGGCCATGGCAGTAGAGAACACGGACATATGAACAAGCGGGCCTGTGGACCAATACAACCGCAATTGATATTTTTTATTAATGCCCATGTTGCAGGCAATCTGACGCTATCTGGGAGGGGCGCTAACTGGCGCTAACACTATCGGAAGTCACCGGTGACACTAATACAGTGATCAGTAAAAATCTGTTCACTGTAATCAATGACACTGGTGACAGGGCAGTGAGGGCGTTAACTGGGGGGGGGGAGGCGATCAAGGGGTTAAATGGGATTACTGGTGTACTAGCGGGAAAACTGGCGCTATCTGGGATGGGCGCTAACACTATTGGAAGTCGCCAGGGACACTGATACAGTGATCAGTAAACATGTGTTCACTGATCAATGACACAGGTGACAGGGAATTGAAGGGGTTAACTGGGGGGGGTGAAGAGAGAGTTAAATGCGTCCTAGGTGTGTTCTATCTGTGGGTTAGTGCTGTTTTACTCACATTTCCTCTGTCTTCTTCTCTGAAAACTTAGCCACTCATGTGTGCTCCGTCCTGTAGTCCAATGCAACGTTGTGTAAGAGTGATGGTTTCAGCCTCATTGTCGAACTCTGGAATAATCCTCAGTCTTCAAAACCTCCTGGCTAACCTATGACAAAAAAAACACAACACCTATATCAATATTACTGTATTGGGAGCAAGTAGTCAATCATCTACTTAACATAAATTACACTAAAAATGGAAAAACATGTTTACACTCACAACCACACACATATTAATATATAAAGTTATACACATGTATGTTTTGAGTCTTAAAATGTGGAAAGAAAACTTAGCCATTTTAGTGTGCTCCGTCCTGTAGTCCAATGCAACGTTGTGCAAGAGTGATGGTTTCAGCCTCATTGTCGAACTTTGGAATAATCCTCAGTCTTTAAAACCTCTTGGCTAACCTATGACAAAAAAGAAAACAACACATATATAAATATTTCTGCATTTGGACCAAGTAACCAATCATCTACTTAACAAAAATTACGCTAAATATGTAAAAACATGCAAAGACCCACAACCACACACATATTAATATATAAAGTTATACACATGTATGTTTTGAGTCTTAAAATGTGGAAGGAAAACTTAGCATCCACCCACTTCTAATGGTGGGCACATATGAAATGTGCCAACAGATATAAAATATGTATGCCGAAGCATAGGGTCCATCCACCGATTGGCCACCCCAGGCCCCCATGCTTTGGCATATATTCTCTTTTTTTAACTGCGGATGAAAAATCTCATCCAACAGCACTGCCCACATTGATTTATGTCTATTCTGAGAGCAAGTTCCTGTTGCTGTCAGAATAAAACGGTCAGTGTTGCAGCTGAAAACATTCCTACAAACAGAAATGATTAACAATAAAACAGTAACAATAAAACAGTAAAAGTAGAAGAATCACAAAAAATGACAGCAACAAAAAAAACTAACTATTTTTGATTTTTAAATTTTTTTATTTTTTGGGAAGGATTTGTACTTTTAATTTTTTTTTTTTTTACTTTTTTTTCAAACTTTAAACATTTTTAAAACAGATGGTCGGGTCTCTCCAAATGCGATAGCCAGTTTCCTGGCTACCTAACATCTTTTGAGACCCTGTGTAAATGTGCCCTGAACTGTGCCATGCTGTACCCTATATTAATAGTTCACTAGTGTATGGTAGAGGTGGAAGCAGTGCTGCCCACATTGATTTATGTCTATTCTGAGAGCAAGTTCCTGTTGCTGTCAGAATAAACAGGTCAGTGTTGCAGCTGAAAGCATTCCTACAAACAGAAATGATTAACAATAAAACAGTAACAATAAAACAGTAAAAGTAGAAGAATCACAAAAGATGACAGCAACAAAAAAAAAAAACTATTTTTGATTTTTAAATTTTTTTATTTTTTGGGGGGATTTGTACTTTTAATTTTTTTTTTTTTTACTTTTTTTTCAAACTTTAAACATTTTTAAAACAGATGGTCGGGTCTCTCCAAATGCGATAGCCAGTTTCCTGGCTACCTAACATCTTTTGAGACCCTGTGTAAATGTGCCCTGAACTGTGCCGTGCTGTACCCTATATTAATAGTTCACTAGTGTATGGTAGAGGTGGAAGCAGCGCTGCCCACATTGATTTATGTCTATTCTGAGAGCAAGTTCCTGTTGCTGTCAGAATAAACAGGTCAGTGTTGCAGCTGAAAGCATTCCTACAAACAGAAATGATTAACAATAAAACAGTAACAATAAAACAGTAAAAGTAGAAGAATCACAAAAAATGACAGCAACAAAAAAAACAAACTATTTTTGATTTTTAAATTTTTTTATTTTTTTGGGGGGGATTTGTATTTTTACTTTTTTTTTTTTACTTTTTTTTTCAAACTTTAAACATTTTTAAAACAGATGGTCGGGTCTCTCCAAATGCGATAGCCAGTTTTCTGACTACCTAACATCTTTCGAGACCCTGTGTAAATGTGCCCTGAACTGTGCCGTGCTGTACCCTATATTAATAGTTCACTAGTGTATGGTAGAGGCGGAAGCAGCGCTGCCCACATTGATTTATGTCTATTCTGAGAGCAAGTTCCTGTTGCTGTCAGAATAAACAGGTCAGTGTTGCAGCTGAAAGCATTCCTACAAACAGAAATGATTAACAATAAAACAGTAACAATAAAACAGTAAAAGTAGAAGAATCACAAAAAATGACAGCAACAAAAAAAACTAACTATTTTTGATTTTTACATTTTTTATTTTTTGGGGGGATTTGTATTTTTAATTTATTTTTTTTTACTTTTTTTTTCACGTCCACGTATAAGTGGTACCTCATATGGAAAAAGGATGACACCAAGTCCCAAACTATCTTGCCACTGCTCCCCATGTAGTCTGGGCATCCGGGGGGCTCCACGTGACTATATTTTTCCTCATAAATCTGAAACTTACATGTATAGCCTGTTGCCCTCTCACAGGTCTTATACATCTTGACCCCATATCTGGCACGCTTGCTGGGGAGAAACTGTTTGATTACAAGGCAGCCAGAAAATTGAATGAGGAACTCATCAATGCAGATGTTTTTATGGGGAGTATACATATCTGCAAATTTTTGGTTAAAGTGATTTACGAGGGGCCGAATTTTGTGGAGCCGGTCAAATTCAGGGTCACCCCGAGGACGACTGAGTGTGTTGTCGTAGAAGTGCATAAAACGCATTATCGTCTCATATCTATGCCTGGCCATGGCAGTAGAGAACACGGACATATGAAAAAGCGGGCCTGTGGACCAATACAACCGCAATTGATATTTTTTATTAATGCCCATGTTGCAGGCAATCTGACGCTATCTGGGAGGGGCGCTAACTGGCGCTAACACTATCGGAAGTCACCGGTGACACTAATACAGTGATCAGTAAAAATCTGTTCACTGTAATCAATGACACTGGTGACAGGGCAGTGAGGGCGTTAACTGGGGGGGGGGAGGCGATCAAGGGGTTAAATGGGATTACTGGTGTACTAGCGGGAAAACTGGCGCTATCTGGGATGGGCGCTAACACTATTGGAAGTCGCCAGGGACACTGATACAGTGATCAGTAAACATGTGTTCACTGATCAATGACACAGGTGACAGGGAATTGAAGGGGTTAACTGGGGGGGGGGTGAAGAGAGGGTTAAATGTGTCCTAGGTGTGTTCTATCTGTGGGTTAGTGCTGTTTTACTCACATTTCTTCTGTCTTCTTCTCTGAAAACTTAGCCACTCATGTGTGCTCCGTCCTGTAGTCCAATGCAACGTTGTGTAAGAGTGATGGTTTCAGCCTCATTGTCGAACTCTGGAATAATCCTCAGTCTTCAAAACCTCCTGGCTAACCTATGACAAAAAAAACACAACACCTATATCAATATTACTGTATTGGGAGCAAGTAGTCAATCATCTACTTAACATAAATTACACTAAAAATGGAAAAACATGTTTACACCCACAACCACACACATATTAATATATAAAGTTATACACATGTATGTTTTGAGTCTTAAAATGTGGAAAGAAAACTTAGCCATTTTAGTGTGCTCCGTCCTGTAGTCCAATGCAACGTTGTGCAAGAGTGATGGTTTCAGCCTCATTGTCGAACTTTGGAATAATCCTCAGTCTTTAAAACCTCTTGGCTAACCTATGACAAAAAAGAAAACAACACATATATAAATATTTCTGCATTTGGACCAAGTAACCAATCATCTACTTAACAAAAATTACGCTAAATATGTAAAAACATGCAAAGACCCACAACCACACACATATTAATATATAAAGTTATACACATGTATGTTTTGAGTCTTAAAATGTGGAAGGAAAACTTAGCATCCACCCACTTCTAATGGTGGGCACACATGAAATGTGCCAACAGATATAAAATATGTATGCCGAAGCATAGGGTCCATCCACCGATTGGCCACCCCAGGCCCCCATGCTTTGGCATATATTCTCTTTTTTTAACTGCGGATGAAAAATCTCATCCAACAGCACTGCTCACATTGATTTATGTCTATTCTGAGAGCAAGTTCCTGTTGCTGTCAGAATAAAACGGTCAGTGTTGCAGCTGAAAACATTCCTACAAACAGAAATGATTAACAATAAAACAGTAACAATAAAACAGTAAAAGTAGAAGAATCACAAAAAATGACAGCAACAAAAAAAACTAACTATTTTTGATTTTTAAATTTTTTTATTTTTTGGGAAGGATTTGTACTTTTAATTTTTTTTTTTTTTACTTTTTTTTTCAAACTTTAAACATTTTTAAAACAGATGGTCGGGTCTCTCCAAATGCGATAGCCAGTTTCCTGGCTACCTAACATCTTTTGAGACCCTGTGTAAATGTGCCCTGAACTGTGCCATGCTGTACCCTATATTAATAGTTCACTAGTGTATGGTAGAGGTGGAAGCAGCGCTGCCCACATTGATTTATGTCTATTCTGAGAGCAAGTTCCTGTTGCTGTCAGAATAAACAGGTCAGTGTTGCAGCTGAAAGCATTCCTACAAACAGAAATGATTAACAATAAAACAGTAACAATAAAACAGTAAAAGTAGAAGAATCACAAAAAATGACAGCAACAAAAAAAACTAACTATTTTTGATTTTTAAATTTTTTTATTTTTTGGGAAGGATTTGTACTTTTAATTTTTTTTTTTTTTTACTTTTTTTTCAAACTTTAAACATTTTTAAAACAGATGGTCGGGTCTCTCCAAATGCGATAGCCAGTTTCCTGGCTACCTAACATCTTTTGAGACCCTGTGTAAATGTGCCCTGAACTGTGCCGTGCTGTACCCTATATTAATAGTTCACTAGTGTATGGTAGAGGTGGAAGCAGCGCTGCCCACATTGATTTATGTCTATTCTGAGAGCAAGTTCCTGTTGCTGTCAGAATAAACAGGTCAGTGTTGCAGCTGAAAGCATTCCTACAAACAGAAATGATTAACAATAAAACAGTAACAATAAAACAGTAAAAGTAGAAGAATCACAAAAAATGACAGCAACAAAAAAAACAAACTATTTTTGATTTTTAAATTTTTTTATTTTTTTGGGGGGGATTTGTATTTTTACTTTTTTTTTTTTACTTTTTTTTTCAAACTTTAAACATTTTTAAAACAGATGGTCGGGTCTCTCCAAATGCGATAGCCAGTTTTCTGACTACCTAACATCTTTCGAGACCCTGTGTAAATGTGCCCTGAACTGTGCCGTGCTGTACCCTATATTAATAGTTCACTAGTGTATGGTAGAGGCGGAAGCAGCGCTGCCCACATTGATTTATGTCTATTCTGAGAGCAAGTTCCTGTTGCTGTCAGAATAAACAGGTCAGTGTTGCAGCTGAAAGCATTCCTACAAACAGAAATGATTAACAATAAAACAGTAACAATAAAACAGTAAAAGTAGAAGAATCACAAAAAATGACAACAAAAAAACTAACTATTTTTGATTTTTACATTTTTTATTTTTTGGGGGGATTTGTATTTTTAATTTTTTTTTTTTTACTTTTTTTTTCACGTCCACGTATAAGTGGTACCCCATATGGAAAAAGGATGACACCAAGTCCCAAACTATCTTGCCACTGCTCCCCATGTAGTCTGGGCATCCGGGGGGCTCCACGTGACTATCTTTTCCCTCATAAATCTGAAACTTACATGTATAGCCTGTTGCCCTCTCACAGGTCTTATACATCTTGACCCCATATCTGGCACGCTTGCTGGGGAGAAACTGTTTGATTACAAGGCAGCCAGAAAATTGAATGAGCGACTCATCGATGCAGATGTTTTTATGGGGAGTATACATATCTGCCAATTTTTGGTTAAAGTGATTTACGAGGGGTCGAATTTTGTGGAGCCGGACAAATTCAGGGTCACCCTGAGGACGACTGAGTGTGTTGTCGTAGAAGTGCATAAAACGCATTATCGTCTCATATCTATGCCTGGCCATGGCAGTAGAGAACACGGACATATGAACAAGCGGGTCTGTGGACCAATACAACCGCAATTGATATTTTTTATTAATGCCCATGTTGCAGGCAATCTGACGCTATCTGGGAGGGGCGCTAACTGGCGCTAACACTATCGGAAGTCACCGGTGACACTAATACAGTGATCAGTAAAAATCTGTTCACTGTAATCAATGACACTGGTGACAGGGCAGTGAGGGCATTAACTGGGGGGGGAGGCGATCAAGGGGTTAAATGGGATTACTGGTGTACTAGCGGGAAAACTGGAGCTATCTGGGATGGGCGCTAACACTATTGGAAGTCGCCAGGGACACTGATACAGTGATCAGTAAACATGTGTTCACTGATCAATGACACAGGTGACAGGGAATTGAAGGGGTTAACTGGGGGGGGTGAAGAGAGAGTTAAATGCGTCCTAGGTGTGTTCTATCTGTGGGTTAGTGCTGTTTTACTCACATTTCCTCTGTCTTCTTCTCTGAAAACTTAGCCACTCATGTGTGCTCCGTCCTGTAGTCCAATGCAACGTTGTGTAAGAGTGATGGTTTCAGCCTCATTGTCGAACTCTGGAATAATCCTCAGTCTTCAAAACCTCCTGGCTAACCTATGACAAAAAAAACACAACACCTATATCAATATTACTGTATTGGGAGCAAGTAGTCAATCATCTACTTAACATAAATTACACTAAAAATGGAAAAACATGTTTACACCCACAACCACACACATATTAATATATAAAGTTATACACATGTATGTTTTGAGTCTTAAAATGTGGAAAGAAAACTTAGCCATTTTAGTGTGCTCCGTCCTGTAGTCCAATGCAACGTTGTGCAAGAGTGATGGTTTCAGCCTCATTGTCGAACTTTGGAATAATCCTCAGTCTTTAAAACCTCTTGGCTAACCTATGACAAAAAAGAAAACAACACATATATAAATATTTCTGCATTTGGACCAAGTAACCAATCATCTACTTAACAAAAATTACGCTAAATATGTAAAAACATGCAAAGACCCACAACCACACACATATTAATATATAAAGTTATACACATGTATGTTTTGAGTCTTAAAATGTGGAAGGAAAACTTAGCATCCACCCACTTCTAATGGTGGGCACACATGAAATGTGCCAACAGATATAAAATATGTATGCCGAAGCATAGGGTCCATCCACCGATTGGCCACCCCAGGCCCCCATGCTTTGGCATATATTCTCTTTTTTTAACTGCGGATGAAAAATCTCATCCAACAGCACTGCCCACATTGATTTATGTCTATTCTGAGAGCAAGTTCCTGTTGCTGTCAGAATAAAACGGTCAGTGTTGCAGCTGAAAACATTCCTACAAACAGAAATGATTAACAATAAAACAGTAACAATAAAACAGTAAAAGTAGAAGAATCACAAAAAATGACAGCAACAAAAAAAACTAACTATTTTTGATTTTTAAATTTTTTTATTTTTTGGGAAGGATTTGTACTTTTAATTTTTTTTTTTTTTACTTTTTTTTCAAACTTTAAACATTTTTAAAACAGATGGTCGGGTCTCTCCAAATGCGATAGCCAGTTTCCTGGCTACCTAACATCTTTTGAGACCCTGTGTAAATGTGCCCTGAACTGTGCCATGCTGTACCCTATATTAATAGTTCACTAGTGTATGGTAGAGGTGGAAGCAGCGCTGCCCACATTGATTTATGTCTATTCTGAGAGCAAGTTCCTGTTGCTGTCAGAATAAACAGGTCAGTGTTGCAGCTGAAAGCATTCCTACAAACAGAAATGATTAACAATAAAACAGTAACAATAAAACAGTAAAAGTAGAAGAATCACAAAAGATGACAGCAACAAAAAAACAAACTATTTTTGATTTTTAAATTTTTTTATTTTTTGGGAAGGATTTGTACTTTTAATTTTTTTTTTTTTACTTTTTTTTCAAACTTTAAACATTTTTAAAACAGATGGTCGGGTCTCTCCAAATGCGATAGCCAGTTTCCTGGCTACCTAACATCTTTTGAGACCCTGTGTAAATGTGCCCTGAACTGTGCCGTGCTGTACCCTATATTAATAGTTCACTAGTGTATGGTAGAGGTGGAAGCAGCGCTGCCCACATTGATTTATGTCTATTCTGAGAGCAAGTTCCTGTTGCTGTCAGAATAAACAGGTCAGTGTTGCAGCTGAAAGCATTCCTACAAACAGAAATGATTAACAATAAAACAGTAACAATAAAACAGTAAAAGTAGAAGAATCACAAAAAATGACAGCAACAAAAAAAACAAACTATTTTTGATTTTTAAATTTTTTTATTTTTTTGGGGGGGGATTTGTATTTTTACTTTTTTTTTTTTACTTTTTTTTTCAAACTTTAAACATTTTTAAAACAGATGGTCGGGTCTCTCCAAATGCGATAGCCAGTTTTCTGACTACCTAACATCTTTCGAGACCCTGTGTAAATGTGCCCTGAACTGTGCCGTGCTGTACCCTATATTAATAGTTCACTAGTGTATGGTAGAGGCGGAAGCAGCGCTGCCCACATTGATTTATGTCTATTCTGAGAGCAAGTTCCTGTTGCTGTCAGAATAAACAGGTCAGTGTTGCAGCTGAAAGCATTCCTACAAACAGAAATGATTAACAATAAAACAGTAACAATAAAACAGTAAAAGTAGAAGAATCACAAAAAATGACAGCAACAAAAAAAACTAACTATTTTTGATTTTTACATTTTTTATTTTTTGGGGGGATTTGTATTTTTAATTTTTTTTTTTTTACTTTTTTTTTCACGTCCACGTATAAGTGGTACCTCATATGGAAAAAGGATGACACCAAGTCCCAAACTATCTTGCCACTGCTCCCCATGTAGTCTGGGCATCCGGGGGGCTCCACGTGACTATATTTTTCCTCATAAATCTGAAACTTACATGTATAGCCTGTTGCCCTCTCACAGGTCTTATACATCTTGACCCCATATCTGGCACGCTTGCTGGGGAGAAACTGTTTGATTACAAGGCAGCCAGAAAATTGAATGAGGGACTCATCAATGCAGATGTTTTTATGGGGAGTATACATATCTGCAAATTTTTGGTTAAAGTGATTTACGAGGGGCCGAATTTTGTGGAGCCGGTCAAATTCAGGGTCACCCCGAGGACGACTGAGTGTGTTGTCGTAGAAGTGCATAAAACGCATTATCGTCTCATATCTATGCCTGGCCATGGCAGTAGAGAACACGGACATATGAACAAGCGGGCCTGTGGACCAATACAACCGCAATTGATATTTTTTATTAATGCCCATGTTGCAGGCAATCTGACGCTATCTGGGAGGGGCGCTAACTGGCGCTAACACTATCGGAAGTCACCGGTGACACTAATACAGTGATCAGTAAAAATCTGTTCACTGTAATCAATGACACTGGTGACAGGGCAGTGAGGGCGTTAACTGGGGGGGGGGAGGCGATCAAGGGGTTAAATGGGATTACTGGTGTACTAGCGGGAAAACTGGCGCTATCTGGGATGGGCGCTAACACTATTGGAAGTCGCCAGGGACACTGATACAGTGATCAGTAAACATGTGTTCACTGATCAATGACACAGGTGACAGGGAATTGAAGGGGTTAACTGGGGGGGGGTGAAGAGAGGGTTAAATGTGTCCTAGGTGTGTTCTATCTGTGGGTTAGTGCTGTTTTACTCACATTTCTTCTGTCTTCTTCTCTGAAAACTTAGCCACTCATGTGTGCTCCGTCCTGTAGTCCAATGCAACGTTGTGTAAGAGTGATGGTTTCAGCCTCATTGTCGAACTCTGGAATAATCCTCAGTCTTCAAAACCTCCTGGCTAACCTATGACAAAAAAAACACAACACCTATATCAATATTACTGTATTGGGAGCAAGTAGTCAATCATCTACTTAACATAAATTACACTAAAAATGGAAAAACATGTTTACACCCACAACCACACACATATTAATATATAAAGTTATACACATGTATGTTTTGAGTCTTAAAATGTGGAAAGAAAACTTAGCCATTTTAGTGTGCTCCGTCCTGTAGTCCAATGCAACGTTGTGCAAGAGTGATGGTTTCAGCCTCATTGTCGAACTTTGGAATAATCCTCAGTCTTTAAAACCTCTTGGCTAACCTATGACAAAAAAGAAAACAACACATATATAAATATTTCTGCATTTGGACCAAGTAACCAATCATCTACTTAACAAAAATTACGCTAAATGTGTAAAAACATGCAAAGACCCACAACCACACACATATTAATATATAAAGTTATACACATGTATGTTTTGAGTCTTAAAATGTGGAAGGAAAACTTAGCATCCACCCACTTCTAATGGTGGGCACACATGAAATGTGCCAACAGATATAAAATATGTATGCCGAAGCATAGGGTCCATCCACCGATTGGCCACCCCAGGCCCCCATGCTTTGGAATATATTCTCTTTTTTTAACTGCGGATGAAAAATCTCATCCAACAGCACTGCCCACATTGATTTATGTCTATTCTGAGAGCAAGTTCCTGTTGCTGTCAGAATAAAACGGTCAGTGTTGCAGCTGAAAACATTCCTACAAACAGAAATGATTAACAATAAAACAGTAACAGTAAAACAGTAAAAGTAGAAGAATCACAAAAAATGACAGCAACAAAAAAAACTAACTATTTTTGATTTTTAAATTTTTTTATTTTTTGGGGGATTTGTATTTTTACTTTTTTTTTTTTTACTTTTTTTTTCAAACTTTAAACATTTTTAAAACAGATGGTCGGGTCTCTCCAAATGCAATAGCCAGTTTCCTGACTACCTAACATCTTTCGAGACCCTGTGTAAATGTGCCCTGAACTGTGCCGTGCTGTACCCTATATTAATAGTTCACTAGTGTATGGTAGAGGCGGAAGCAGCGCTGCCCACATTGATTTATGTCTATTCTGAGAGCAAGTTCCTGCTGCTGTCAGAATAAACAGGTCAGTGTTGCAGCTGAAAGCATTCCTACAAACAGAAATGATTAACAATAAAACAGTAACAATAAAACAGTAAAAGTAGAAGAATCACAAAAAATGACAGCAACAAAAAAAACTAACTATTTTTGATTTTTAAATTTTTTTATTTTTTGGGAAGGATTTGTACTTTTAATTTTTTTTTTTTTTTACTTTTTTTTCAAACTTTAAACATTTTTAAAACAGATGGTCGGGTCTCTCCAAATGCGATAGCCAGTTTCCTGGCTACCTAACATCTTTTGAGACCCTGTGTAAATGTGCCCTGAACTGTGCCGTGCTGTACCCTATATTAATAGTTCACTAGTGTATGGTAGAGGTGGAAGCAGCGCTGCCCACATTGATTTATGTCTATTCTGAGAGCAAGTTCCTGTTGCTGTCAGAATAAACAGGTCAGTGTTGCAGCTGAAAGCATTCCTACAAACAGAAATGATTAACAATAAAACAGTAACAATAAAACAGTAAAAGTAGAAGAATCACAAAAAATGACAGCAACAAAAAAAACAAACTATTTTTGATTTTTAAATTTTTTTATTTTTTTGGGGGGGATTTGTATTTTTACTTTTTTTTTTTTACTTTTTTTTTCAAACTTTAAACATTTTTAAAACAGATGGTCGGGTCTCTCCAAATGCGATAGCCAGTTTTCTGACTACCTAACATCTTTCGAGACCCTGTGTAAATGTGCCCTGAACTGTGCCGTGCTGTACCCTATATTAATAGTTCACTAGTGTATGGTAGAGGCGGAAGCAGCGCTGCCCACATTGATTTATGTCTATTCTGAGAGCAAGTTCCTGTTGCTGTCAGAATAAACAGGTCAGTGTTGCAGCTGAAAGCATTCCTACAAACAGAAATGATTAACAATAAAACAGTAACAATAAAACAGTAAAAGTAGAAGAATCACAAAAAATGACAACAAAAAAACTAACTATTTTTGATTTTTACATTTTTTATTTTTTGGGGGGATTTGTATTTTTAATTTTTTTTTTTTTACTTTTTTTTTCACGTCCACGTATAAGTGGTACCCCATATGGAAAATGGATGACACCAAGTCCCAAACTATCTTGCCACTGCTCCCCATGTAGTCTGGGCATCCGGGGGGCTCCACGTGACTATCTTTTCCCTCATAAATCTGAAACTTACATGTATAGCCTGTTGCCCTCTCACAGGTCTTATACATCTTGACCCCATATCTGGCACGCTTGCTGGGGAGAAACTGTTTGATTACAAGGCAGCCAGAAAATTGAATGAGCGACTCATCGATGCAGATGTTTTTATGGGGAGTATACATATCTGCCAATTTTTGGTTAAAGTGATTTACGAGGGGTCGAATTTTGTGGAGCCGGACAAATTCAGGGTCACCCCGAGGACGACTGAGTGTGTTGTCGTAGAAGTGCATAAAACGCATTATCGTCTCATATCTATGCCTGGCCATGGCAGTAGAGAACACGGACATATGAACAAGCGGGTCTGTGGACCAATACAACCGCAATTGATATTTTTTATTAATGCCCATGTTGCAGGCAATCTGACGCTATCTGGGAGGGGCGCTAACTGGCGCTAACACTATCGGAAGTCACCGGTGACACTAATACAGTGATCAGTAAAAATCTGTTCACTGTAATCAATGACACTGGTGACAGGGCAGTGAGGGCGTTAACTGGGGGGGGAGGCGATCAAGGGGTTAAATGGGATTACTGGTGTACTAGCGGGAAAACTGGAGCTATCTGGGATGGGCGCTAACACTATTGGAAGTCGCCAGGGACACTGATACAGTGATCAGTAAACATGTGTTCACTGATCAATGACACAGGTGACAGGGAATTGAAGGGGTTAACTGGGGGGGGTGAAGAGAGAGTTAAATGCGTCCTAGGTGTGTTCTATCTGTGGGTTAGTGCTGTTTTACTCACATTTCCTCTGTCTTCTTCTCTGAAAACTTAGCCACTCATGTGTGCTCCGTCCTGTAGTCCAATGCAACGTTGTGTAAGAGTGATGGTTTCAGCCTCATTGTCGAACTCTGGAATAATCCTCAGTCTTCAAAACCTCCTGGCTAACCTATGACAAAAAAAACACAACACCTATATCAATATTACTGTATTGGGAGCAAGTAGTCAATCATCTACTTAACATAAATTACACTAAAAATGGAAAAACATGTTTACACCCACAACCACACACATATTAATATATAAAGTTATACACATGTATGTTTTGAGTCTTAAAATGTGGAAAGAAAACTTAGCCATTTTAGTGTGCTCCGTCCTGTAGTCCAATGCAACGTTGTGCAAGAGTGATGGTTTCAGCCTCATTGTCGAACTTTGGAATAATCCTCAGTCTTTAAAACCTCTTGGCTAACCTATGACAAAAAAGAAAACAACACATATATAAATATTTCTGCATTTGGACCAAGTAACCAATCATCTACTTAACAAAAATTACGCTAAATATGTAAAAACATGCAAAGACCCACAACCACACACATATTAATATATAAAGTTATACACATGTATGTTTTGAGTCTTAAAATGTGGAAGGAAAACTTAGCATCCACCCACTTCTAATGGTGGGCACACATGAAATGTGCCAACAGATATAAAATATGTATGCCGAAGCATAGGGTCCATCCACCGATTGGCCACCCCAGGCCCCCATGCTTTGGCATATATTCTCTTTTTTTAACTGCGGATGAAAAATCTCATCCAACAGCACTGCCCACATTGATTTATGTCTATTCTGAGAGCAAGTTCCTGTTGCTGTCAGAATAAAACGGTCAGTGTTGCAGCTGAAAACATTCCTACAAACAGAAATGATTAACAATAAAACAGTAACAATAAAACAGTAAAAGTAGAAGAATCACAAAAAATGACAGCAACAAAAAAAACTAACTATTTTTGATTTTTAAATTTTTTTATTTTTTGGGAAGGATTTGTACTTTTATTTTTTTTTTTTTTTACTTTTTTTTCAAACTTTAAACATTTTTAAAACAGATGGTCGGGTCTCTCCAAATGCGATAGCCAGTTTTCTGGCTACCTAACATCTTTTGAGACCCTGTGTAAATGTGCCCTGAACTGTGCCATGCTGTACCCTATATTAATAGTTCACTAGTGTATGGTAGAGGCGGAAGCAGCGCTGCCCACATTGATTTATGTCTATTCTGAGAGCAAGTTCCTGTTGCTGTCAGAATAAACAGGTCAGTGTTGCAGCTGAAAGCATTCCTACAAACAGAAATGATTAACAATAAAACAGTAACAATAAAACAGTAAAAGTAGAAGAATCACAAAAAATGACAGCAACAAAAAAAACTAACTATTTTTGATTTTTACATTTTTTATTTTTTGGGGGGATTTGTATTTTTAATTTTTTTTTTTTTACTTTTTTTTTCACGTCCACGTATAAGTGGTACCTCATATGGAAAAAGGATGACACCAAGTCCCAAACTATCTTGCCACTGCTCCCCATGTAGTCTGGGCATCCGGGGGGCTCCACGTGACTATATTTTTCCTCATAAATCTGAAACTTACATGTATAGCCTGTTGCCCTCTCACAGGTCTTATACATCTTGACCCCATATCTGGCACGCTTGCTGGGGAGAAACTGTTTGATTACAAGGCAGCCAGAAAATTGAATGAGGAACTCATCAATGCAGATGTTTTTATGGGGAGTATACATATCTGCAAATTTTTGGTTAAAGTGATTTACGAGGGGCCGAATTTTGTGGAGCCGGTCAAATTCAGGGTCACCCCGAGGACGACTGAGTGTGTTGTCGTAGAAGTGCATAAAACGCATTATCGTCTCATATCTATGCCTGGCCATGGCAGTAGAGAACACGGACATATGAAAAAGCGGGCCTGTGGACCAATACAACCGCAATTGATATTTTTTATTAATGCCCATGTTGCAGGCAATCTGACGCTATCTGGGAGGGGCGCTAACTGGCGCTAACACTATCGGAAGTCACCGGTGACACTAATACAGTGATCAGTAAAAATCTGTTCACTGTAATCAATGACACTGGTGACAGGGCAGTGAGGGCGTTAACTGGGGGGGGGGGAGGCGATCAAGGGGTTAAATGGGATTACTGGTGTACTAGCGGGAAAACTGGCGCTATCTGGGATGGGCGCTAACACTATTGGAAGTCGCCAGGGACACTGATACAGTGATCAGTAAACATGTGTTCACTGATCAATGACACAGGTGACAGGGAATTGAAGGGGTTAACTGGGGGGGGGGGTGAAGAGAGGGTTAAATGTGTCCTAGGTGTGTTCTATCTGTGGGTTAGTGCTGTTTTACTCACATTTCTTCTGTCTTCTTCTCTGAAAACTTAGCCACTCATGTGTGCTCCGTCCTGTAGTCCAATGCAACGTTGTGTAAGAGTGATGGTTTCAGCCTCATTGTCGAACTCTGGAATAATCCTCAGTCTTCAAAACCTCCTGGCTAACCTATGACAAAAAAAACACAACACCTATATCAATATTACTGTATTGGGAGCAAGTAGTCAATCATCTACTTAACATAAATTACACTAAAAATGGAAAAACATGTTTACACCCACAACCACACACATATTAATATATAAAGTTATACACATGTATGTTTTGAGTCTTAAAATGTGGAAAGAAAACTTAGCCATTTTAGTGTGCTCCGTCCTGTAGTCCAATGCAACGTTGTGCAAGAGTGATGGTTTCAGCCTCATTGTCGAACTTTGGAATAATCCTCAGTCTTTAAAACCTCTTGGCTAACCTATGACAAAAAAGAAAACAACACATATATAAATATTTCTGCATTTGGACCAAGTAACCAATCATCTACTTAACAAAAATTACGCTAAATATGTAAAAACATGCAAAGACCCACAACCACACACATATTAATATATAAAGTTATACACATGTATGTTTTGAGTCTTAAAATGTGGAAGGAAAACTTAGCATCCACCCACTTCTAATGGTGGGCACACATGAAATGTGCCAACAGATATAAAATATGTATGCCGAAGCATAGGGTCCATCCACCGATTGGCCACCCCAGGCCCCCATGCTTTGGCATATATTCTCTTTTTTTAACTGCGGATGAAAAATCTCATCCAACAGCACTGCTCACATTGATTTATGTCTATTCTGAGAGCAAGTTCCTGTTGCTGTCAGAATAAAACGGTCAGTGTTGCAGCTGAAAACATTCCTACAAACAGAAATGATTAACAATAAAACAGTAACAATAAAACAGTAAAAGTAGAAGAATCACAAAAAATGACAGCAACAAAAAAAACTAACTATTTTTGATTTTTAAATTTTTTTATTTTTTGGGAAGGATTTGTACTTTTAATTTTTTTTTTTTTTACTTTTTTTTTCAAACTTTAAACATTTTTAAAACAGATGGTCGGGTCTCTCCAAATGCGATAGCCAGTTTCCTGGCTACCTAACATCTTTTGAGACCCTGTGTAAATGTGCCCTGAACTGTGCCATGCTGTACCCTATATTAATAGTTCACTAGTGTATGGTAGAGGTGGAAGCAGCGCTGCCCACATTGATTTATGTCTATTCTGAGAGCAAGTTCCTGTTGCTGTCAGAATAAACAGGTCAGTGTTGCAGCTGAAAGCATTCCTACAAACAGAAATGATTAACAATAAAACAGTAACAATAAAACAGTAAAAGTAGAAGAATCACAAAAAATGACAGCAACAAAAAAAACTAACTATTTTTGATTTTTAAATTTTTTTATTTTTTGGGAAGGATTTGTACTTTTAATTTTTTTTTTTTTTTACTTTTTTTTCAAACTTTAAACATTTTTAAAACAGATGGTCGGGTCTCTCCAAATGCGATAGCCAGTTTCCTGGCTACCTAACATCTTTTGAGACCCTGTGTAAATGTGCCCTGAACTGTGCCGTGCTGTACCCTATATTAATAGTTCACTAGTGTATGGTAGAGGTGGAAGCAGCGCTGCCCACATTGATTTATGTCTATTCTGAGAGCAAGTTCCTGTTGCTGTCAGAATAAACAGGTCAGTGTTGCAGCTGAAAGCATTCCTACAAACAGAAATGATTAACAATAAAACAGTAACAATAAAACAGTAAAAGTAGAAGAATCACAAAAAATGACAGCAACAAAAAAAACAAACTATTTTTGATTTTTAAATTTTTTTATTTTTTTGGGGGGGATTTGTATTTTTACTTTTTTTTTTTTACTTTTTTTTTCAAACTTTAAACATTTTTAAAACAGATGGTCGGGTCTCTCCAAATGCGATAGCCAGTTTTCTGACTACCTAACATCTTTCGAGACCCTGTGTAAATGTGCCCTGAACTGTGCCGTGCTGTACCCTATATTAATAGTTCACTAGTGTATGGTAGAGGCGGAAGCAGCGCTGCCCACATTGATTTATGTCTATTCTGAGAGCAAGTTCCTGTTGCTGTCAGAATAAACAGGTCAGTGTTGCAGCTGAAAGCATTCCTACAAACAGAAATGATTAACAATAAAACAGTAACAATAAAACAGTAAAAGTAGAAGAATCACAAAAAATGACAACAAAAAAACTAACTATTTTTGATTTTTACATTTTTTATTTTTTGGGGGGATTTGTATTTTTAATTTTTTTTTTTTTACTTTTTTTTTCACGTCCACGTATAAGTGGTACCCCATATGGAAAAAGGATGACACCAAGTCCCAAACTATCTTGCCACTGCTCCCCATGTAGTCTGGGCATCCGGGGGGCTCCACGTGACTATCTTTTCCCTCATAAATCTGAAACTTACATGTATAGCCTGTTGCCCTCTCACAGGTCTTATACATCTTGACCCCATATCTGGCACGCTTGCTGGGGAGAAACTGTTTGATTACAAGGCAGCCAGAAAATTGAATGAGCGACTCATCGATGCAGATGTTTTTATGGGGAGTATACATATCTGCCAATTTTTGGTTAAAGTGATTTACGAGGGGTCGAATTTTGTGGAGCCGGACAAATTCAGGGTCACCCTGAGGACGACTGAGTGTGTTGTCGTAGAAGTGCATAAAACGCATTATCGTCTCATATCTATGCCTGGCCATGGCAGTAGAGAACACGGACATATGAACAAGCGGGTCTGTGGACCAATACAACCGCAATTGATATTTTTTATTAATGCCCATGTTGCAGGCAATCTGACGCTATCTGGGAGGGGCGCTAACTGGCGCTAACACTATCGGAAGTCACCGGTGACACTAATACAGTGATCAGTAAAAATCTGTTCACTGTAATCAATGACACTGGTGACAGGGCAGTGAGGGCGTTAACTGGGGGGGGAGGCGATCAAGGGGTTAAATGGGATTACTGGTGTACTAGCGGGAAAACTGGAGCTATCTGGGATGGGCGCTAACACTATTGGAAGTCGCCAGGGACACTGATACAGTGATCAGTAAACATGTGTTCACTGATCAATGACACAGGTGACAGGGAATTGAAGGGGTTAACTGGGGGGGGTGAAGAGAGAGTTAAATGCGTCCTAGGTGTGTTCTATCTGTGGGTTAGTGCTGTTTTACTCACATTTCCTCTGTCTTCTTCTCTGAAAACTTAGCCACTCATGTGTGCTCCGTCCTGTAGTCCAATGCAACGTTGTGTAAGAGTGATGGTTTCAGCCTCATTGTCGAACTCTGGAATAATCCTCAGTCTTCAAAACCTCCTGGCTAACCTATGACAAAAAAAACACAACACCTATATCAATATTACTGTATTGGGAGCAAGTAGTCAATCATCTACTTAACATAAATTACACTAAAAATGGAAAAACATGTTTACACCCACAACCACACACATATTAATATATAAAGTTATACACATGTATGTTTTGAGTCTTAAAATGTGGAAAGAAAACTTAGCCATTTTAGTGTGCTCCGTCCTGTAGTCCAATGCAACGTTGTGCAAGAGTGATGGTTTCAGCCTCATTGTCGAACTTTGGAATAATCCTCAGTCTTTAAAACCTCTTGGCTAACCTATGACAAAAAAGAAAACAACACATATATAAATATTTCTGCATTTGGACCAAGTAACCAATCATCTACTTAACAAAAATTACGCTAAATATGTAAAAACATGCAAAGACCCACAACCACACACATATTAATATATAAAGTTATACACATGTATGTTTTGAGTCTTAAAATGTGGAAGGAAAACTTAGCATCCACCCACTTCTAATGGTGGGCACACATGAAATGTGCCAACAGATATAAAATATGTATGCCGAAGCATAGGGTCCATCCACCGATTGGCCACCCCAGGCCCCCATGCTTTGGCATATATTCTCTTTTTTTAACTGCGGATGAAAAATCTCATCCAACAGCACTGCCCACATTGATTTATGTCTATTCTGAGAGCAAGTTCCTGTTGCTGTCAGAATAAAACGGTCAGTGTTGCAGCTGAAAACATTCCTACAAACAGAAATGATTAACAATAAAACAGTAACAATAAAACAGTAAAAGTAGAAGAATCACAAAAAATGACAGCAACAAAAAAAACTAACTATTTTTGATTTTTAAATTTTTTTATTTTTTGGGAAGGATTTGTACTTTTAATTTTTTTTTTTTTTACTTTTTTTTCAAACTTTAAACATTTTTAAAACAGATGGTCGGGTCTCTCCAAATGCGATAGCCAGTTTCCTGGCTACCTAACATCTTTTGAGACCCTGTGTAAATGTGCCCTGAACTGTGCCATGCTGTACCCTATATTAATAGTTCACTAGTGTATGGTAGAGGTGGAAGCAGCGCTGCCCACATTGATTTATGTCTATTCTGAGAGCAAGTTCCTGTTGCTGTCAGAATAAACAGGTCAGTGTTGCAGCTGAAAGCATTCCTACAAACAGAAATGATTAACAATAAAACAGTAACAATAAAACAGTAAAAGTAGAAGAATCACAAAAGATGACAGCAACAAAAAAACAAACTATTTTTGATTTTTAAATTTTTTTATTTTTTGGGAAGGATTTGTACTTTTAATTTTTTTTTTTTAACTTTTTTTTCAAACTTTAAACATTTTTAAAACAGATGGTCGGGTCTCTCCAAATGCGATAGCCAGTTTCCTGGCTACCTAACATCTTTTGAGACCCTGTGTAAATGTGCCCTGAACTGTGCCGTGCTGTACCCTATATTAATAGTTCACTAGTGTATGGTAGAGGTGGAAGCAGCGCTGCCCACATTGATTTATGTCTATTCTGAGAGCAAGTTCCTGTTGCTGTCAGAATAAACAGGTCAGTGTTGCAGCTGAAAGCATTCCTACAAACAGAAATGATTAACAATAAAACAGTAACAATAAAACAGTAAAAGTAGAAGAATCACAAAAAATGACAGCAACAAAAAAAACAAACTATTTTTGATTTTTAAATTTTTTTATTTTTTTGGGGGGGGATTTGTATTTTTACTTTTTTTTTTTTACTTTTTTTTTCAAACTTTAAACATTTTTAAAACAGATGGTCGGGTCTCTCCAAATGCGATAGCCAGTTTTCTGACTACCTAACATCTTTCGAGACCCTGTGTAAATGTGCCCTGAACTGTGCCGTGCTGTACCCTATATTAATAGTTCACTAGTGTATGGTAGAGGCGGAAGCAGCGCTGCCCACATTGATTTATGTCTATTCTGAGAGCAAGTTCCTGTTGCTGTCAGAATAAACAGGTCAGTGTTGCAGCTGAAAGCATTCCTACAAACAGAAATGATTAACAATAAAACAGTAACAATAAAACAGTAAAAGTAGAAGAATCACAAAAAATGACAGCAACAAAAAAAACTAACTATTTTTGATTTTTACATTTTTTATTTTTTGGGGGGATTTGTATTTTTAATTTTTTTTTTTTTACTTTTTTTTTCACGTCCACGTATAAGTGGTACCTCATATGGAAAAAGGATGACACCAAGTCCCAAACTATCTTGCCACTGCTCCCCATGTAGTCTGGGCATCCGGGGGGCTCCACGTGACTATATTTTTCCTCATAAATCTGAAACTTACATGTATAGCCTGTTGCCCTCTCACAGGTCTTATACATCTTGACCCCATATCTGGCACGCTTGCTGGGGAGAAACTGTTTGATTACAAGGCAGCCAGAAAATTGAATGAGGGACTCATCAATGCAGATGTTTTTATGGGGAGTATACATATCTGCAAATTTTTGGTTAAAGTGATTTACGAGGGGCCGAATTTTGTGGAGCCGGTCAAATTCAGGGTCACCCCGAGGACGACTGAGTGTGTTGTCGTAGAAGTGCATAAAACGCATTATCGTCTCATATCTATGCCTGGCCATGGCAGTAGAGAACACGGACATATGAACAAGCGGGCCTGTGGACCAATACAACCGCAATTGATATTTTTTATTAATGCCCATGTTGCAGGCAATCTGACGCTATCTGGGAGGGGCGCTAACTGGCGCTAACACTATCGGAAGTCACCGGTGACACTAATACAGTGATCAGTAAAAATCTGTTCACTGTAATCAATGACACTGGTGACAGGGCAGTGAGGGCGTTAACTGGGGGGGGGAGGCGATCAAGGGGTTAAATGGGATTACTGGTGTACTAGCGGGAAAACTGGCGCTATCTGGGATGGGCGCTAACACTATTGGAAGTCGCCAGGGACACTGATACAGTGATCAGTAAACATGTGTTCACTGATCAATGACACAGGTGACAGGGAATTGAAGGGGTTAACTGGGGGGGGTGAAGAGAGGGTTAAATGTGTCCTAGGTGTGTTCTATCTGTGGGTTAGTGCTGTTTTACTCACATTTCTTCTGTCTTCTTCTCTGAAAACTTAGCCACTCATGTGTGCTCCGTCCTGTAGTCCAATGCAACGTTGTGTAAGAGTGATGGTTTCAGCCTCATTGTCGAACTCTGGAATAATCCTCAGTCTTCAAAACCTCCTGGCTAACCTATGACAAAAAAACACAACACCTATATCAATATTACTGTATTGGGAGCAAGTAGTCAATCATCTACTTAACATAAATTACACTAAAAATGGAAAAACATGTTTACACCCACAACCACACACATATTAATATATAAAGTTATACACATGTATGTTTTGAGTCTTAAAATGTGGAAAGAAAACTTAGCCATTTTAGTGTGCTCCGTCCTGTAGTCCAATGCAACGTTGTGCAAGAGTGATGGTTTCAGCCTCATTGTCGAACTTTGGAATAATCCTCAGTCTTTAAAACCTCTTGGCTAACCTATGACAAAAAAGAAAACAACACATATATAAATATTTCTGCATTTGGACCAAGTAACCAATCATCTACTTAACAAAAATTACGCTAAATATGTAAAAACATGCAAAGACCCACAACCACACACATATTAATATATAAAGTTATACACATGTATGTTTTGAGTCTTAAAATGTGGAAGGAAAACTTAGCATCCACCCACTTCTAATGGTGGGCACACATGAAATGTGCCAACAGATATAAAATATGTATGCCGAAGCATAGGGTCCATCCACCGATTGGCCACCCCAGGCCCCCATGCTTTGGCATATATTCTCTTTTTTTAACTGCGGATGAAAAATCTCATCCAACAGCACTGCCCACATTGATTTATGTCTATTCTGAGAGCAAGTTCCTGTTGCTGTCAGAATAAAACGGTCAGTGTTGCAGCTGAAAACATTCCTACAAACAGAAATGATTAACAATAAAACAGTAACAATAAAACAGTAAAAGTAGAAGAATCACAAAAAATGACAGCAACAAAAAAAACTAACTATTTTTGATTTTTAAATTTTTTTATTTTTTGGGAAGGATTTGTACTTTTAATTTTTTTTTTTTTACTTTTTTTTTCAAACTTTAAACATTTTTAAAACAGATGGTCGGGTCTCTCCAAATGCGATAGCCAGTTTCCTGGCTACCTAACATCTTTTGAGACCCTGTGTAAATGTGCCCTGAACTGTGCCATGCTGTACCCTATATTAATAGTTCACTAGTGTATGGTAGAGGTGGAAGCAGCGCTGCCCACATTGATTTATGTCTATTCTGAGAGCAAGTTCCTGTTGCTGTCAGAATAAACAGGTCAGTGTTGCAGCTGAAAGCATTCCTACAAACAGAAATGATTAACAATAAAACAGTAACAGTAAAACAGTAAAAGTAGAAGAATCACAAAAAATGACAGCAACAAAAAAAACTAACTATTTTTGATTTTTAAATTTTTTTATTTTTTGGGGGGATTTGTATTTTTACTTTTTTTTTCAAACTTTAAACATTTTTAAAACAGATGGTCGGGTCTCTCCAAATGCGATAGCCAGTTTCCTGACTACCTAACATCTTTCGAGACCCTGTGTAAATGTGCCCTGAACTGTGCCGTGCTGTACCCTATATTAATAGTTCACTAGTGTATGGTAGAGGCGGAAGCAGCGCTGCCCACATTGATTTATGTCTATTCTGAGAGCAAGTTCCTGTTGCTGTCAGAATAAACAGGTCAGTGTTGCAGCTGAAAGCATTCCTACAAACAGAAATGATTAACAATAAAACAGTAACAATAAAACAGTAAAAGTAGAAGAATCACAAAAGATGACAGCAACAAAAAAAACAAACTATTTTTGATTTTTAAATTTTTTTATTTTTTGGGGGGGATTTGTATTTTTACTTTTTTTTTTTTACTTTTTTTTTCAAACTTTAAACATTTTTAAAACTGATGGTCGGGTCTCTCCAAATGCGATAGCCAGTTTTCTGACTACCTAACATCTTTCGAGACCCTGTGTAAATGTGCCTTGAACTGTGCCGTGCTGTACCCTATATTAATAGTTCACTAGTGTATGGTAGAGGCGGAAGCAGCGCTGCCCACATTGATTTATGTCTATTCTGAGAGCAAGTTCCTGTTGCTGTCAGAATAAACAGGTCAGTGTTGCAGCTGAAAGCATTCCTACAAACAGAAATGATTAACAATAAAACAGTAACAATAAAACAGTAAAAGTAGAAGAATCACAAAAAATGACAACAAAAAAACTAACTATTTTTGATTTTTACATTTTTTATTTTTTGGGGGGATTTGTATTTTTAATTTTTTTTTTTTTACTTTTTTTTTCACGTCCACGTATAAGTGGTACCTCATATGGAAAAAGGATGACACCAAGTCCCAAACTATCTTGCCACTGCTCCCCATGTAGTCTGGGCATCCGGGGGGCTCCACGTGACTATATTTTTCCTCATAAATCTGAAACTTACATGTATAGCCTGTTGCCCTCTCACAGGTCTTATACATCTTGACCCCATATCTGGCACGCTTGCTGGGGAGAAACTGTTTGATTACAAGGCAGCCAGAAAATTGAATGAGGGACTCATCAATGCAGATGTTTTTATGGGGAGTATACATATCTGCAAATTTTTGGTTAAAGTGATTTACGAGGGGCCGAATTTTGTGGAGCCGGTCAAATTCAGGGTCACCCCGAGGACGACTGAGTGTGTTGTCGTAGAAGTGCATAAAACGCATTATCGTCTCATATCTATGCCTGGCCATGGCAGTAGAGAACACGGACATATGAACAAGCGGGCCTGTGGACCAATACAACCGCAATTGATATTTTTTATTAATGCCCATGTTGCAGGCAATCTGACGCTATCTGGGAGGGGCGCTAACTGGCGCTAACACTATCGGAAGTCACCGGTGACACTAATACAGTGATCAGTAAAAATCTGTTCACTGTAATCAATGACACTGGTGACAGGGCAGTGAGGGCGTTAACTGGGGGGGGGAGGCGATCAAGGGGTTAAATGGGATTACTGGTGTACTAGCGGGAAAACTGGAGCTATCTGGGATGGGCGCTAACACTATTGGAAGTCGCCAGGGACACTGATACATCGATCAGTAAACATGTGTTCACTGATCAATGACACAGGTGACAGGGAATTGAAGGGGTTAACTGGGGGGGGTGAAGAGAGGGTTAAATGTGTCCTAGGTGTGTTCTATCTGTGGGTTAGTGCTGTTTTACTCACATTTCTTCTGTCTTCTTCTCTGAAAACGTAGCCACTCATGTGTGCTCCGTCCTGTAGTCCAATGCAACGTTGTGTAAGAGTGATGGTTTCAGCCTCATTGTCGAACTCTGGAATAATCCTCAGTCTTCAAAACCTCCTGGCTAACCTATGACAAAAAAAACACAACACCTATATCAATATTACTGTATTGGGAGCAAGTAGTCAATCATCTACTTAACATAAATTACACTAAAAATGGAAAAACATGTTTACACCCACAACCACACACATATTAATATATAAAGTTATACACATGTATGTTTTGAGTCTTAAAATGTGGAAAGAAAACTTAGCCATTTTAGTGTGCTCCGTCCTGTAGTCCAATGCAACGTTGTGCAAGAGTGATGGTTTCAGCCTCATTGTCGAACTTTGGAATAATCCTCAGTCTTTAAAACCTCTTGGCTAACCTATGACAAAAAAGAAAACAACACATATATAAATATTTCTGCATTTGGACCAAGTAACCAATCATCTACTTAACAAAAATTACGCTAAATATGTAAAAACATGCAAAGACCCACAACCACACACATATTAATATATAAAGTTATACACATGTATGTTTTGAGTCTTAAAATGTGGAAGGAAAACTTAGCATCCACCCACTTCTAATGGTGGGCACACATGAAATGTGCCAACAGATATAAAATATGTATGCCGAAGCATAGGGTCCATCCACCGATTGGCCACCCCAGGCCCCCATGCTTTGGCATATATTCTCTTTTTTTAACTGCGGATGAAAAATCTCATCCAACAGCACTGCCCACATTGATTTATGTCTATTCTGAGAGCAAGTTCCTGTTGCTGTCAGAATAAAACGGTCAGTGTTGCAGCTGAAAACATTCCTACAAACAGAAATGATTAACAATAAAACAGTAACAATAAAACAGTAAAAGTAGAAGAATCACAAAAAATGACAGCAACAAAAAAAACTAACTATTTTTGATTTTTAAATTTTTTTATTTTTTGGGAAGGATTTGTACTTTTAATCTTTTTTTTTTTTACTTTTTTTTTCAAACTTTAAACATTTTTAAAACAGATGGTCGGGTCTCTCCAAATGCGATAGCCAGTTTCCTGGCTACCTAACATCTTTTGAGACCCTGTGTAAATGTGCCCTGAACTGTGCCATGCTGTACCCTATATTAATAGTTCACTAGTGTATGGTAGAGGTGGAAGCAGCGCTGCCCACATTGATTTATGTCTATTCTGAGAGCAAGTTCCTGTTGCTGTCAGAATAAACAGGTCAGTGTTGCAGCTGAAAGCATTCCTACAAACAGAAATGATTAACAATAAAACAGTAACAGTAAAACAGTAAAAGTAGAAGAATCACAAAAAATGACAGCAACAAAAAAAACTAACTATTTTTGATTTTTAAATTTTTTTATTTTTTGGGGGGATTTGTATTTTTACTTTTTTTTTTTTTACTTTTTTTTTCAAACTTTAAACATTTTTAAAACAGATGGTCGGGTCTCTCCAAATGCAATAGCCAGTTTCCTGACTACCTAACATCTTTCGAGACCCTGTGTAAATGTGCCCTGAACTGTGCCGTGCTGTACCCTATATTAATAGTTCACTAGTGTATGGTAGAGGCGGAAGCAGCGCTGCCCACATTGATTTATGTCTATTCTGAGAGCAAGTTCCTGTTGCTGTCAGAATAAACAGGTCAGTGTTGCAGCTGAAAGCATTCCTACAAACAGAAATGATTAACAATAAAACAGTAACAATAAAACAGTAAAAGTAGAAGAATCACAAAAAATGACAGCAAAAAAAAAAAACTAACTATTTTTGATTTTTAAATTTTTTTATTTTTTGGGAAGGATTTGTACTTTTAATTTTTTTTTTTTTACTTTTTTTTCAAACTTTAAACATTTTTAAAACAGATGGTCGGGTCTCTCCAAATGCGATAGCCAGTTTCCTGGCTACCTAACATCTTTTGAGACCCTGTGTAAATGTGCCCTGAACTGTGCCGTGCTGTACCCTATATTAATAGTTCACTAGTGTATGGTAGAGGTGGAAGCAGCGCTGCCCACATTGATTTATGTCTATTCTGAGAGCAAGTTCCTGTTGCTGTCAGAATAAACAGGTCAGTGTTGCAGCTGAAAGCATTCCTACAAACAGAAATGATTAACAATAAAACAGTAACAATAAAACAGTAAAAGTAGAAGAATCACAAAAAATGACAGCAACAAAAAAAACAAACTATTTTTGATTTTTAAATTTTTTTATTTTTTTGGGGGGGATTTGTATTTTTACTTTTTTTTTTTTACTTTTTTTTTCAAACTTTAAACATTTTTAAAACAGATGGTCGGGTCTCTCCAAATGCGATAGCCAGTTTTCTGACTACCTAACATCTTTCGAGACCCTGTGTAAATGTGCCCTGAACTGTGCCGTGCTGTACCCTATATTAATAGTTCACTAGTGTATGGTAGAGGCGGAAGCAGCGCTGCCCACATTGATTTATGTCTATTCTGAGAGCAAGTTCCTGTTGCTGTCAGAATAAACAGGTCAGTGTTGCAGCTGAAAGCATTCCTACAAACAGAAATGATTAACAATAAAACAGTAACAATAAAACAGTAAAAGTAGAAGAATCACAAAAAATGACAACAAAAAAAACTAACTATTTTTGATTTTTACATTTTTTATTTTTTGGGGGGATTTGTATTTTTAATTTTTTTTTTTTTACTTTTTTTTTCACGTCCACGTATAAGTGGTACCTCATATGGAAAAAGGATGACACCAAGTCCCAAACTATCTTGCCACTGCTCCCCATGTAGTCTGGGCATCCGGGGGGCTCCACGTGACTATATTTTTCCTCATAAATCTGAAACTTACATGTATAGCCTGTTGCCCTCTCACAGGTCTTATACATCTTGACCCCATATCTGGCACGCTTGCTGGGGAGAAACTGTTTGATTACAAGGCAGCCAGAAAATTGAATGAGGGACTCATCAATGCAGATGTTTTTATGGGGAGTATACATACAGTTGTGACCAAAATTATTCAACCCCCAATGCTGTAAAGGGGTTTAGGGACTATAGTGTACATTTGGAATTGTATTCAGAATCAAATCCTACAAGGACGTTGTAACTACCCAAATGCAACTAAAATGACATCAATTGTTTATGTAATACAGTAGTAAATGGTTCTTATGTGGTTTCTTCATTGCCACAATTATTCAACCCCTTAAAGACTACCACTCTGAAGAACAGAGGTTCATACAGGTGCTTTCCATCAGGTATTGAAAACACCTGTGGATGTCACCGAGCAGCAATCAAGCATAATAAGCACCAATTAGGCAGCTTTAAAATGACTGTGATACTCAGCTCCTTCTAGACATTTACTGGTGTGGTTACAAACATGGTGAAGGCAAGAGAATGGTCCAGGAAGACAAGAGAAGAGGTGATTTCTCTTCACAGGAAGGGCAATGGCTATAAGAAGATTGCAAAGATGTTAAACATACCAAGAGACACCTTAGGAAGCATCATTCGCAAATTCAAGGCAAAGGGCACTGTTGAAACGCTACCTGGTCGTGGCAGAAAGAAGATGCTGACTTCGACTGCTGTGCGCTACCTGAAGCGTAGAGTGGAGAGAAGTCCCCGTGTGACTGCTGAGGAACTGAGAAAAGATTTGTCAGATGTGGGTACAGAAGTTTCAGCCCAGACAATAAGACGCACACTGCGTAATGAAGGCCTCCGTGCCAGAACTCCCAGGCGTACCCCCTTGCTGTCTCCAAAGAATAAGAAGAGTCGACTGCAGTATGCCAAAAGCCATGTGGACAAACCACAAAAGTTGTGGGATAGTGTTCTGTGGACTGATGAAACAAAATTAGAACTGTTTGGGCCCATGGATCAACGCTATGTTTGGAGGAGGAAGAACAAGGCCTATGATGAAAAGAACACCTTGCCTACTGTGAAGCATGGTGGAGGGTCAATCATGCTTTGGGGCTGTTTTGCTTCTGCAGGTACAGGGAAGCTTCAGCGTGTGCAAGGTACCATGAATTCTCTTCAGTACCAGGAGATATTGGATGGAAACGTGATGCAGTCCGTCACACACCTGAGGCTTGGGAGACGTTGGACCTTTCAACAGGACAATGATCCCAAGCATACCTCCAAGTCCACTAGAGCATGGTTGCAGAGGAAAGGCTGGAACATTTTGGAGTGGCCATCGCAGTCACCAGACTTAAATCCGATTGAGAACCTCTGGTGGGACTTAAAGAAAGCAGTTGCAGTGCGCAAGCCTAAGAATGTGACTGAACTGGAGGCCTTTGCCCATGAAGAATGGGCGAAGATACCCGTAGATCGCTGCAAGACACTTGTGTCAAGCTATGCTTCACGTTTAAAAGCTGTTATAACTGTAAAAGGATGCTGTACTAAGTACTAAGATTGAATGTCACTTGGGGGTTGAATAAAACTGATAATGCTGTGAGCACAGAAAAGACATTTGTGGTTATTTCATTATAACTGTTATGTTATATTTGTCTGACCTACAAGTGCCTCTTTAATGTAAATGTAAGCAAGATGACTGAATGATCAAAAGCAATGTCAAACTGGCCAAAACACTCAATTTCAGTGGGGGTTGAATAATTTTGGTCACAACTGTATCTGCAAATTTTTGGTTAAAGTGATTTACGAGGGGCCGAATTTTGTGGAGCCGGTCAAATTCAGGGTCACCCCGAGGACGACTGAGTGTGTTGTCGTAGAAGTGCATAAAACGCATTATCGTCTCATATCTATGCCTGGCCATGGCAGTAGAGAACACGGACATATGAACAAGCGGGCCTGTGGACCAATACAACCGCAATTGATATTTTTTATTAATGCCCATGTTGCAGGCAATCTGACGCTATCTGGGAGGGGCGCTAACTGGCGCTAACACTATCGGAAGTCACCGGTGACACTAATACAGTGATCAGTAAAAATCTGTTCACTGTAATCAATGACACTGGTGACAGGGCAGTGAGGGCGTTAACTGGGGGGGGGGAGGCGATCAAGGGGTTAAATGGGATTACTGGTGTACTAGCGGGAAAACTGGCGCTATCTGGGATGGGCGCTAACACTATTGGAAGTCGCCAGGGACACTGATACAGTGATCAGTAAACATGTGTTCACTGATCAATGACACAGGTGACAGGGAATTGAAGGGGTTAACTGGGGGGGGTGAAGAGAGAGTTAAATGCGTCCTAGGTGTGTTCTATCTGTGGGTTAGTGCTGTTTTACTCACATTTCTTCTGTCTTCTTCTCTGAAAACTTAGCCACTCATGTGTGCTCCGTCCTGTAGTCCAATGCAACGTTGTGTAAGAGTGATGGTTTCAGCCTCATTGTCGAACTCTGGAATAATCCTCAGTCTTCAAAACCTCCTGGCTAACCTATGACAAAAAAAAACACAACACCTATATCAATATTACTGTATTGGGAGCAAGTAGTCAATCATCTACTTAACATAAATTACACTAAAAATGGAAAAACATGTTTACACCCACAACCACACACATATTAATATATAAAGTTATACACATGTATGTTTTGAGTCTTAAAATGTGGAAAGAAAACTTAGCCATTTTAGTGTGCTCCGTCCTGTAGTCCAATGCAACGTTGTGCAAGAGTGATGGTTTCAGCCTCATTGTCGAACTTTGGAATAATCCTCAGTCTTTAAAACCTCTTGGCTAACCTATGACAAAAAAGAAAACAACACATATATAAATATTTCTGCATTTGGACCAAGTAACCAATCATCTACTTAACAAAAATTACGCTAAATATGTAAAAACATGCAAAGACCCACAACCACACACATATTAATATATAAAGTTATACACATGTATGTTTTGAGTCTTAAAATGTGGAAGGAAAACTTAGCATCCACCCACTTCTAATGGTGGGCACACATGAAATGTGCCAACAGATATAAAATATGTATGCCGAAGCATAGGGTCCATCCACCGATTGGCCACCCCAGGCCCCCATGCTTTGGCATATATTCTCTTTTTTTAACTGCGGATGAAAAATCTCATCCAACAGCACTGCCCACATTGATTTATGTCTATTCTGAGAGCAAGTTCCTGTTGCTGTCAGAATAAAACGGTCAGTGTTGCAGCTGAAAACATTCCTACAAACAGAAATGATTAACAATAAAACAGTAACAATAAAACAGTAAAAGTAGAAGAATCACAAAAAATGACAGCAACAAAAAAAACTAACTATTTTTGATTTTTAAATTTTTTTATTTTTTGGGAAGGATTTGTACTTTTAATTTTTTTTTTTTTTACTTTTTTTTTCAAACTTTAAACATTTTTAAAACAGATGGTCGGGTCTCTCCAAATGCGATAGCCAGTTTCCTGGCTACCTAACATCTTTTGAGACCCTGTGTAAATGTGCCCTGAACTGTGCCATGCTGTACCCTATATTAATAGTTCACTAGTGTATGGTAGAGGTGGAAGCAGCGCTGCCCACATTGATTTATGTCTATTCTGAGAGCAAGTTCCTGTTGCTGTCAGAATAAACAGGTCAGTGTTGCAGCTGAAAGCATTCCTACAAACAGAAATGATTAACAATAAAACAGTAACAATAAAACAGTAAAAGTAGAAGAATCACAAAAAATGACAGCAACAAAAAAAACTAACTATTTTTGATTTTTAAATTTTTTTATTTTTTGGGAAGGATTTGTACTTTTAATTTTTTTTTTTTTTTACTTTTTTTTCAAACTTTAAACATTTTTAAAACAGATGGTCGGGTCTCTCCAAATGCGATAGCCAGTTTCCTGGCTACCTAACATCTTTTGAGACCCTGTGTAAATGTGCCCTGAACTGTGCCGTGCTGTACCCTATATTAATAGTTCACTAGTGTATGGTAGAGGTGGAAGCAGCGCTGCCCACATTGATTTATGTCTATTCTGAGAGCAAGTTCCTGTTGCTGTCAGAATAAACAGGTCAGTGTTGCAGCTGAAAGCATTCCTACAAACAGAAATGATTAACAATAAAACAGTAACAATAAAACAGTAAAAGTAGAAGAATCACAAAAAATGACAGCAACAAAAAAAACAAACTATTTTTGATTTTTAAATTTTTTTATTTTTTTGGGGGGGATTTGTATTTTTACTTTTTTTTTTTTACTTTTTTTTTCAAACTTTAAACATTTTTAAAACAGATGGTCGGGTCTCTCCAAATGCGATAGCCAGTTTTCTGACTACCTAACATCTTTCGAGACCCTGTGTAAATGTGCCCTGAACTGTGCCGTGCTGTACCCTATATTAATAGTTCACTAGTGTATGGTAGAGGCGGAAGCAGCGCTGCCCACATTGATTTATGTCTATTCTGAGAGCAAGTTCCTGTTGCTGTCAGAATAAACAGGTCAGTGTTGCAGCTGAAAGCATTCCTACAAACAGAAATGATTAACAATAAAACAGTAACAATAAAACAGTAAAAGTAGAAGAATCACAAAAAATGACAACAAAAAAACTAACTATTTTTGATTTTTACATTTTTTATTTTTTGGGGGGATTTGTATTTTTAATTTTTTTTTTTTTACTTTTTTTTTCACGTCCACGTATAAGTGGTACCCCATATGGAAAAAGGATGACACCAAGTCCCAAACTATCTTGCCACTGCTCCCCATGTAGTCTGGGCATCCGGGGGGCTCCACGTGACTATCTTTTCCCTCATAAATCTGAAACTTACATGTATAGCCTGTTGCCCTCTCACAGGTCTTATACATCTTGACCCCATATCTGGCACGCTTGCTGGGGAGAAACTGTTTGATTACAAGGCAGCCAGAAAATTGAATGAGCGACTCATCGATGCAGATGTTTTTATGGGGAGTATACATATCTGCCAATTTTTGGTTAAAGTGATTTACGAGGGGTCGAATTTTGTGGAGCCGGACAAATTCAGGGTCACCCCGAGGACGACTGAGTGTGTTGTCGTAGAAGTGCATAAAACGCATTATCGTCTCATATCTATGCCTGGCCATGGCAGTAGAGAACACGGACATATGAACAAGCGGGTCTGTGGACCAATACAACCGCAATTGATATTTTTTATTAATGCCCATGTTGCAGGCAATCTGACGCTATCTGGGAGGGGCGCTAACTGGCGCTAACACTATCGGAAGTCACCGGTGACACTAATACAGTGATCAGTAAAAATCTGTTCACTGTAATCAATGACACTGGTGACAGGGCAGTGAGGGCGTTAACTGGGGGGGGAGGCGATCAAGGGGTTAAATGGGATTACTGGTGTACTAGCGGGAAAACTGGAGCTATCTGGGATGGGCGCTAACACTATTGGAAGTCGCCAGGGACACTGATACAGTGATCAGTAAACATGTGTTCACTGATCAATGACACAGGTGACAGGGAATTGAAGGGGTTAACTGGGGGGGGTGAAGAGAGAGTTAAATGCGTCCTAGGTGTGTTCTATCTGTGGGTTAGTGCTGTTTTACTCACATTTCCTCTGTCTTCTTCTCTGAAAACTTAGCCACTCATGTGTGCTCCGTCCTGTAGTCCAATGCAACGTTGTGTAAGAGTGATGGTTTCAGCCTCATTGTCGAACTCTGGAATAATCCTCAGTCTTCAAAACCTCCTGGCTAACCTATGACAAAAAAAACACAACACCTATATCAATATTACTGTATTGGGAGCAAGTAGTCAATCATCTACTTAACATAAATTACACTAAAAATGGAAAAACATGTTTACACCCACAACCACACACATATTAATATATAAAGTTATACACATGTATGTTTTGAGTCTTAAAATGTGGAAAGAAAACTTAGCCATTTTAGTGTGCTCCGTCCTGTAGTCCAATGCAACGTTGTGCAAGAGTGATGGTTTCAGCCTCATTGTCGAACTTTGGAATAATCCTCAGTCTTTAAAACCTCTTGGCTAACCTATGACAAAAAAGAAAACAACACATATATAAATATTTCTGCATTTGGACCAAGTAACCAATCATCTACTTAACAAAAATTACGCTAAATATGTAAAAACATGCAAAGACCCACAACCACACACATATTAATATATAAAGTTATACACATGTATGTTTTGAGTCTTAAAATGTGGAAGGAAAACTTAGCATCCACCCACTTCTAATGGTGGGCACACATGAAATGTGCCAACAGATATAAAATATGTATGCCGAAGCATAGGGTCCATCCACCGATTGGCCACCCCAGGCCCCCATGCTTTGGCATATATTCTCTTTTTTTAACTGCGGATGAAAAATCTCATCCAACAGCACTGCCCACATTGATTTATGTCTATTCTGAGAGCAAGTTCCTGTTGCTGTCAGAATAAAACGGTCAGTGTTGCAGCTGAAAACATTCCTACAAACAGAAATGATTAACAATAAAACAGTAACAATAAAACAGTAAAAGTAGAAGAATCACAAAAAATGACAGCAACAAAAAAAACTAACTATTTTTGATTTTTAAATTTTTTTATTTTTTGGGAAGGATTTGTACTTTTAATTTTTTTTTTTTTTACTTTTTTTTCAAACTTTAAACATTTTTAAAACAGATGGTCGGGTCTCTCCAAATGCAATAGCCAGTTTCCTGGCTACCTAACATCTTTTGAGACCCTGTGTAAATGTGCCCTGAACTGTGCCATGCTGTACCCTATATTAATAGTTCACTAGTGTATGGTAGAGGTGGAAGCAGCGCTGCCCACATTGATTTATGTCTATTCTGAGAGCAAGTTCCTGTTGCTGTCAGAATAAACAGGTCAGTGTTGCAGCTGAAAGCATTCCTACAAACAGAAATGATTAACAATAAAACAGTAACAATAAAACAGTAAAAGTAGAAGAATCACAAAAGATGACAGCAACAAAAAAAACAAACTATTTTTGATTTTTAAATTTTTTTATTTTTTGGGAAGGATTTGTACTTTTAATTTTTTTTTTTTTTACTTTTTTTTCAAACTTTAAACATTTTTAAAACAGATGGTCGGGTCTCTCCAAATGCGATAGCCAGTTTCCTGGCTACCTAACATCTTTTGAGACCCTGTGTAAATGTGCCCTGAACTGTGCCGTGCTGTACCCTATATTAATAGTTCACTAGTGTATGGTAGAGGTGGAAGCAGCGCTGCCCACATTGATTTATGTCTATTCTGAGAGCAAGTTCCTGTTGCTGTCAGAATAAACAGGTCAGTGTTGCAGCTGAAAGCATTCCTACAAACAGAAATGATTAACAATAAAACAGTAACAATAAAATAGTAAAAGTAGAAGAATCACAAAAAATGACAGCAACAAAAAAAAACAAACTATTTTTGATTTTTAAATTTTTTTATTTTTTTGGGGGGGATTTGTATTTTTACTTTTTTTTTTTTACTTTTTTTTTCAAACTTTAAACATTTTTAAAACAGATGGTCGGGTCTCTCCAAATGCAATAGCCAGTTTTCTGACTACCTAACATCTTTCGAGACCCTGTGTAAATGTGCCCTGAACTGTGCCGTGCTGTACCCTATATTAATAGTTCACTAGTGTATGGTAGAGGCGGAAGCAGCGCTGCCCACATTGATTTATGTCTATTCTGAGAGCAAGTTCCTGTTGCTGTCAGAATAAACAGGTCAGTGTTGCAGCTGAAAGCATTCCTACAAACAGAAATGATTAACAATAAAACAGTAACAATAAAACAGTAAAAGTAGAAGAATCACAAAAAATGACAGCAACAAAAAAAACTAACTATTTTTGATTTTTACATTTTTTATTTTTTGGGGGGATTTGTATTTTTAATTTTTTTTTTTTTACTTTTTTTTTCACGTCCACGTATAAGTGGTACCTCATATGGAAAAAGGATGACACCAAGTCCCAAACTATCTTGCCACTGCTCCCCATGTAGTCTGGGCATCCGGGGGGCTCCACGTGACTATATTTTTCCTCATAAATCTGAAACTTACATGTATAGCCTGTTGCCCTCTCACAGGTCTTATACATCTTGACCCCATATCTGGCACGCTTGCTGGGGAGAAACTGTTTGATTACAAGGCAGCCAGAAAATTGAATGAGGGACTCATCAATGCAGATGTTTTTATGGGGAGTATACATATCTGCAAATTTTTGGTTAAAGTGATTTACGAGGGGCCGAATTTTGTGGAGCCGGTCAAATTCAGGGTCACCCCGAGGACGACTGAGTGTGTTGTCGTAGAAGTGCATAAAACGCATTATCGTCTCATATCTATGCCTGGCCATGGCAGTAGAGAACACGGACATATGAACAAGCGGGCCTGTGGACCAATACAACCGCAATTGATATTTTTTATTAATGCCCATGTTGCAGGCAATCTGACGCTATCTGGGAGGGGCGCTAACTGGCGCTAACACTATCGGAAGTCACCGGTGACACTAATACAGTGATCAGTAAAAATCTGTTCACTGTAATCAATGACACTGGTGACAGGGCAGTGAGGGCGTTAACTGGGGGGGGGAGGCGATCAAGGGGTTAAATGGGATTACTGGTGTACTAGCGGGAAAACTGGCGCTATCTGGGATGGGCGCTAACACTATTGGAAGTCGCCAGGGACACTGATACAGTGATCAGTAAACATGTGTTCACTGATCAATGACACAGGTGACAGGGAATTGAAGGGGTTAACTGGGGGGGGGTGAAGAGAGAGTTAAATGCGTCCTAGGTGTGTTCTATCTGTGGGTTAGTGCTGTTTTACTCACATTTCCTCTGTCTTCTTCTCTGAAAACTTAGCCACTCATGTGTGCTCCGTCCTGTAGTCCAATGCAACGTTGTGTAAGAGTGATGGTTTCAGCCTCATTGTCGAACTCTGGAATAATCCTCAGTCTTCAAAACCTCCTGGCTAACCTATGACAAAAAAAAAAAAACACCTATATCAATATTACTGTATTGGGAGCAAGTAGTCAATCATCTACTTAACATAAATTACACTAAAAATGGAAAAACATGTTTACACCCACAACCACACACATATTAATATATAAAGTTATACACATGTATGTTTTGAGTCTTAAAATGTGGAAAGAAAACTTAGCCATTTTAGTGTGCTCCGTCCTGTAGTCCAATGCAACGTTGTGCAAGAGTGATGGTTTCAGCCTCATTGTCGAACTTTGGAATAATCCTCAGTCTTTAAAACCTCTTGGCTAACCTATGACAAAAAAGAAAACAACACATATATAAATATTTCTGCATTTGGACCAAGTAACCAATCATCTACTTAACAAAAATTACGCTAAATATGTAAAAACATGCAAAGACCCACAACCACACACATATTAATATATAAAGTTATACACATGTATGTTTTGAGTCTTAAAATGTGGAAGGAAAACTTAGCATCCACCCACTTCTAATGGTGGGCACACATGAAATGTGCCAACAGATATAAAATATGTATGCCGAAGCATAGGGTCCATCCACCGATTGGCCACCCCAGGCCCCCATGCTTTGGCATATATTCTCTTTTTTTAACTGCGGATGAAAAATCTCATCCAACAGCACTGCCCACATTGATTTATGTCTATTCTGAGAGCAAGTTCCTGTTGCTGTCAGAATAAAACGGTCAGTGTTGCAGCTGAAAACATTCCTACAAACAGAAATGATTAACAATAAAACAGTAACAATAAAACAGTAAAAGTAGAAGAATCACAAAAAATGACAGCAACAAAAAAAACTAACTATTTTTGATTTTTAAATTTTTTTATTTTTTGGGAAGGATTTGTACTTTTAATTTTTTTTTTTTTTACTTTTTTTTCAAACTTTAAACATTTTTAAAACAGATGGTCGGGTCTCTCCAAATGCGATAGCCAGTTTCCTGGCTACCTAACATCTTTTGAGACCCTGTGTAAATGTGCCCTGAACTGTGCCATGCTGTACCCTATATTAATAGTTCACTAGTGTATGGTAGAGGTGGAAGCAGTGCTGCCCACATTGATTTATGTCTATTCTGAGAGCAAGTTCCTGTTGCTGTCAGAATAAACAGGTCAGTGTTGCAGCTGAAAGCATTCCTACAAACAGAAATGATTAACAATAAAACAGTAACAATAAAACAGTAAAAGTAGAAGAATCACAAAAGATGACAGCAACAAAAAAAACAAACTATTTTTGATTTTTAAATTTTTTTATTTTTTGGGAAGGATTTGTACTTTTAATTTTTTTTTTTTTTACTTTTTTTTCAAACTTTAAACATTTTTAAAACAGATGGTCGGGTCTCTCCAAATGCGATAGCCAGTTTCCTGGCTACCTAACATCTTTTGAGACCCTGTGTAAATGTGCCCTGAACTGTGCCGTGCTGTATCCTATATTAATAGTTCACTAGTGTATGGTAGAGGTGGAAGCAGCGCTGCCCACATTGATTTATGTCTATTCTGAGAGCAAGTTCCTGTTGCTGTCAGAATAAACAGGTCAGTGTTGCAGCTGAAAGCATTCCTACAAACAGAAATGATTAACAATAAAACAGTAACAATAAAACAGTAAAAGTAGAAGAATCACAAAAAATGACAGCAACAAAAAAAACAAACTATTTTTGATTTTTAAATTTTTTTATTTTTTTGGGGGGGATTTGTATTTTTACTTTTTTTTTTTTACTTTTTTTTTCAAACTTTAAACATTTTTAAAACAGATGGTCGGGTCTCTCCAAATGCGATAGCCAGTTTTCTGACTACCTAACATCTTTCGAGACCCTGTGTAAATGTGCCCTGAACTGTGCCGTGCTGTACCCTATATTAATAGTTCACTAGTGTATGGTAGAGGCGGAAGCAGCGCTGCCCACATTGATTTATGTCTATTCTGAGAGCAAGTTCCTGTTGCTGTCAGAATAAACAGGTCAGTGTTGCAGCTGAAAGCATTCCTACAAACAGAAATGATTAACAATAAAACAGTAACAATAAAACAGTAAAAGTAGAAGAATCACAAAAAATGACAGCAACAAAAAAAACTAACTATTTTTGATTTTTACATTTTTTATTTTTTGGGGGGATTTGTATTTTTAATTTTTTTTTTTTTACTTTTTTTTTCACGTCCACGTATAAGTGGTACCTCATATGGAAAAAGGATGACACCAAGTCCCAAACTATCTTGCCACTGCTCCCCATGTAGTCTGGGCATCCGGGGGGCTCCACGTGACTATATTTTTCCTCATAAATCTGAAACTTACATGTATAGCCTGTTGCCCTCTCACAGGTCTTATACATCTTGACCCCATATCTGGCACGCTTGCTGGGGAGAAACTGTTTGATTACAAGGCAGCCAGAAAATTGAATGAGGGACTCATCAATGCAGATGTTTTTATGGGGAGTATACATATCTGCAAATTTTTGGTTAAAGTGATTTACGAGGGGCCGAATTTTGTGGAGCCGGTCAAATTCAGGGTCACCCCGAGGACGACTGAGTGTGTTGTCGTAGAAGTGCATAAAACGCATTATCGTCTCATATCTATGCCTGGCCATGGCAGTAGAGAACACGGACATATGAACAAGCGGGCCTGTGGACCAATACAACCGCAATTGATATTTTTTATTAATGCCCATGTTGCAGGCAATCTGACGCTATCTGGGAGGGGCGCTAACTGGCGCTAACACTATCGGAAGTCACCGGTGACACTAATACAGTGATCAGTAAAAATCTGTTCACTGTAATCAATGACACTGGTGACAGGGCAGTGAGGGCGTTAACTGGGGGGGGGAGGCGATCAAGGGGTTAAATGGGATTACTGGTGTACTAGCGGGAAAACTGGCGCTATCTGGGATGGGCGCTAACACTATTGGAAGTCGCCAGGGACACTGATACAGTGATCAGTAAACATGTGTTCACTGATCAATGACACAGGTGACAGGGAATTGAAGGGGTTAACTGGGGGGGGGTGAAGAGAGAGTTAAATGCGTCCTAGGTGTGTTCTATCTGTGGGTTAGTGCTGTTTTACTCACATTTCCTCTGTCTTCTTCTCTGAAAACTTAGCCACTCATGTGTGCTCCGTCCTGTAGTCCAATGCAACGTTGTGTAAGAGTGATGGTTTCAGCCTCATTGTCGAACTCTGGAATAATCCTCAGTCTTCAAAACCTCCTGGCTAACCTATGACAAAAAAAAAAAAACACCTATATCAATATTACTGTATTGGGAGCAAGTAGTCAATCATCTACTTAACATAAATTACACTAAAAATGGAAAAACATGTTTACACCCACAACCACACACATATTAATATATAAAGTTATACACATGTATGTTTTGAGTCTTAAAATGTGGAAAGAAAACTTAGCCATTTTAGTGTGCTCCGTCCTGTAGTCCAATGCAACGTTGTGCAAGAGTGATGGTTTCAGCCTCATTGTCGAACTTTGGAATAATCCTCAGTCTTTAAAACCTCTTGGCTAACCTATGACAAAAAAGAAAACAACACATATATAAATATTTCTGCATTTGGACCAAGTAACCAATCATCTACTTAACAAAAATTACGCTAAATATGTAAAAACATGCAAAGACCCACAACCACACACATATTAATATATAAAGTTATACACATGTATGTTTTGAGTCTTAAAATGTGGAAGGAAAACTTAGCATCCACCCACTTCTAATGGTGGGCACACATGAAATGTGCCAACAGATATAAAATATGTATGCCGAAGCATAGGGTCCATCCACCGATTGGCCACCCCAGGCCCCCATGCTTTGGCATATATTCTCTTTTTTTAACTGCGGATGAAAAATCTCATCCAACAGCACTGCCCACATTGATTTATGTCTATTCTGAGAGCAAGTTCCTGTTGCTGTCAGAATAAAACGGTCAGTGTTGCAGCTGAAAACATTCCTACAAACAGAAATGATTAACAATAAAACAGTAACAATAAAACAGTAAAAGTAGAAGAATCACAAAAAATGACAGCAACAAAAAAAACTAACTATTTTTGATTTTTAAATTTTTTTATTTTTTGGGAAGGATTTGTACTTTTAATTTTTTTTTTTTTTACTTTTTTTTCAAACTTTAAACATTTTTAAAACAGATGGTCGGGTCTCTCCAAATGCGATAGCCAGTTTCCTGGCTACCTAACATCTTTTGAGACCCTGTGTAAATGTGCCCTGAACTGTGCCATGCTGTACCCTATATTAATAGTTCACTAGTGTATGGTAGAGGTGGAAGCAGTGCTGCCCACATTGATTTATGTCTATTCTGAGAGCAAGTTCCTGTTGCTGTCAGAATAAACAGGTCAGTGTTGCAGCTGAAAGCATTCCTACAAACAGAAATGATTAACAATAAAACAGTAACAATAAAACAGTAAAAGTAGAAGAATCACAAAAGATGACAGCAACAAAAAAAACAAACTATTTTTGATTTTTAAATTTTTTTATTTTTTGGGAAGGATTTGTACTTTTAATTTTTTTTTTTTTTACTTTTTTTTCAAACTTTAAACATTTTTAAAACAGATGGTCGGGTCTCTCCAAATGCGATAGCCAGTTTCCTGGCTACCTAACATCTTTTGAGACCCTGTGTAAATGTGCCCTGAACTGTGCCGTGCTGTATCCTATATTAATAGTTCACTAGTGTATGGTAGAGGTGGAAGCAGCGCTGCCCACATTGATTTATGTCTATTCTGAGAGCAAGTTCCTGTTGCTGTCAGAATAAACAGGTCAGTGTTGCAGCTGAAAGCATTCCTACAAACAGAAATGATTAACAATAAAACAGTAACAATAAAACAGTAAAAGTAGAAGAATCACAAAAAATGACAGCAACAAAAAAAACAAACTATTTTTGATTTTTAAATTTTTTTATTTTTTTGGGGGGGATTTGTATTTTTACTTTTTTTTTTTTACTTTTTTTTTCAAACTTTAAACATTTTTAAAACAGATGGTCGGGTCTCTCCAAATGCGATAGCCAGTTTTCTGACTACCTAACATCTTTCGAGACCCTGTGTAAATGTGCCCTGAACTGTGCCGTGCTGTACCCTATATTAATAGTTCACTAGTGTATGGTAGAGGCGGAAGCAGCGCTGCCCACATTGATTTATGTCTATTCTGAGAGCAAGTTCCTGTTGCTGTCAGAATAAACAGGTCAGTGTTGCAGCTGAAAGCATTCCTACAAACAGAAATGATTAACAATAAAACAGTAACAATAAAACAGTAAAAGTAGAAGAATCACAAAAAATGACAGCAACAAAAAAAACTAACTATTTTTGATTTTTACATTTTTTATTTTTTGGGGGGATTTGTATTTTTAATTTTTTTTTTTTTACTTTTTTTTTCACGTCCACGTATAAGTGGTACCTCATATGGAAAAAGGATGACACCAAGTCCCAAACTATCTTGCCACTGCTCCCCATGTAGTCTGGGCATCCGGGGGGCTCCACGTGACTATATTTTTCCTCATAAATCTGAAACTTACATGTATAGCCTGTTGCCCTCTCACAGGTCTTATACATCTTGACCCCATATCTGGCACGCTTGCTGGGGAGAAACTGTTTGATTACAAGGCAGCCAGAAAATTGAATGAGGAACTCATCAATGCAGATGTTTTTATGGGGAGTATACATATCTGCAAATTTTTGGTTAAAGTGATTTACGAGGGGCCGAATTTTGTGGAGCCGGTCAAATTCAGGGTCACCCCGAGGACGACTGAGTGTGTTGTCGTAGAAGTGCATAAAACGCATTATCGTCTCATATCTATGCCTGGCCATGGCAGTAGAGAACACGGACATATGAACAAGCGGGCCTGTGGACCAATACAACCGCAATTGATATTTTTTATTAATGCCCATGTTGCAGGCAATCTGACGCTATCTGGGAGGGGCGCTAACTGGCGCTAACACTATCGGAAGTCACCGGTGACACTAATACAGTGATCAGTAAAAATCTGTTCACTGTAATCAATGACACTGGTGACAGGGCAGTGAGGGCGTTAACTGGGGGGGGGAGGCGATCAAGGGGTTAAATGGGATTACTGGTGTACTAGCGGGAAAACTGGCGCTATCTGGGATGGGCGCTAACACTATTGGAAGTCGCCAGGGACACTGATACAGTGATCAGTAAACATGTGTTCACTGATCAATGACACAGGTGACAGGGAATTGAAGGGGTTAACTGGGGGGGGGGTGAAGAGAGGGTTAAATGTGTCCTAGGTGTGTTCTATCTGTGGGTTAGTGCTGTTTTACTCACATTTCTTCTGTCTTCTTCTCTGAAAACTTAGCCACTCATGTGTGCTCCGTCCTGTAGTCCAATGCAACGTTGTGTAAGAGTGATGGTTTCAGCCTCATTGTCGAACTCTGGAATAATCCTCAGTCTTCAAAACCTCCTGGCTAACCTATGACAAAAAAAACACAACACCTATATCAATATTACTGTATTGGGAGCAAGTAGTCAATCATCTACTTAACATAAATTACACTAAAAATGGAAAAACATGTTTACACCCACAACCACACACATATTAATATATAAAGTTATACACATGTATGTTTTGAGTCTTAAAATGTGGAAAGAAAACTTAGCCATTTTAGTGTGCTCCGTCCTGTAGTCCAATGCAACGTTGTGCAAGAGTGATGGTTTCAGCCTCATTGTCGAACTTTGGAATAATCCTCAGTCTTTAAAACCTCTTGGCTAACCTATGACAAAAAAGAAAACAACACATATATAAATATTTCTGCATTTGGACCAAGTAACCAATCATCTACTTAACAAAAATTACGCTAAATATGTAAAAACATGCAAAGACCCACAACCACACACATATTAATATATAAAGTTATACACATGTATGTTTTGAGTCTTAAAATGTGGAAGGAAAACTTAGCATCCACCCACTTCTAATGGTGGGCACACATGAAATGTGCCAACAGATATAAAATATGTATGCCGAAGCATAGGGTCCATCCACCGATTGGCCACCCCAGGCCCCCATGCTTTGGCATATATTCTCTTTTTTTAACTGCGGATGAAAAATCTCATCCAACAGCACTGCCCACATTGATTTATGTCTATTCTGAGAGCAAGTTCCTGTTGCTGTCAGAATAAAACGGTCAGTGTTGCAGCTGAAAACATTCCTACAAACAGAAATGATTAACAATAAAACAGTAACAATAAAACAGTAAAAGTAGAAGAATCACAAAAAATGACAGCAACAAAAAAAACTAACTATTTTTGATTTTTAAATTTTTTTATTTTTTGGGAAGGATTTGTACTTTTAATTTTTTTTTTTTTTACTTTTTTTTCAAACTTTAAACATTTTTAAAACAGATGGTCGGGTCTCTCCAAATGCGATAGCCAGTTTCCTGGCTACCTAACATCTTTTGAGACCCTGTGTAAATGTGCCCTGAACTGTGCCATGCTGTACCCTATATTAATAGTTCACTAGTGTATGGTAGAGGTGGAAGCAGCGCTGCCCACATTGATTTATGTCTATTCTGAGAGCAAGTTCCTGTTGCTGTCAGAATAAACAGGTCAGTGTTGCAGCTGAAAGCATTTCTACAAACAGAAATGATTAACAATAAAACAGTAACAATAAAACAGTAAAAGTAGAAGAATCACAAAAGATGACAGCAACAAAAAAAACAAACTATTTTTGATTTTTAAATTTTTTTATTTTTTGGGAAGGATTTGTACTTTTAATTTTTTTTTTTTTTACTTTTTTTTCAAACTTTAAACATTTTTAAAACAGATGGTCGGGTCTCTCCAAATGCGATAGCCAGTTTCCTGGCTACCTAACATCTTTTGAGACCCTGTGTAAATGTGCCCTGAACTGTGCCGTGCTGTACCCTATATTAATAGTTCACTAGTGTATGGTAGAGGTGGAAGCAGCGCTGCCCACATTGATTTATGTCTATTCTGAGAGCAAGTTCCTGTTGCTGTCAGAATAAACAGGTCAGTGTTGCAGCTGAAAGCATTCCTACAAACAGAAATGATTAACAATAAAACAGTAACAATAAAACAGTAAAAGTAGAAGAATCACAAAAAATGACAGCAACAAAAAAAACAAACTATTTTTGATTTTTAAATTTTTTTATTTTTTTGGGGGGGGATTTGTATTTTTACTTTTTTTTTTTTACTTTTTTTTTCAAACTTTAAACATTTTTAAAACAGATGGTCGGGTCTCTCCAAATGCGATAGCCAGTTTTCTGACTACCTAACATCTTTCGAGACCCTGTGTAAATGTGCCCTGAACTGTGCCGTGCTGTACCCTATATTAATAGTTCACTAGTGTATGGTAGAGGCGGAAGCAGCGCTGCCCACATTGATTTATGTCTATTCTGAGAGCAAGTTCCTGTTGCTGTCAGAATAAACAGGTCAGTGTTGCAGCTGAAAGCATTCCTACAAACAGAAATGATTAACAATAAAACAGTAACAATAAAACAGTAAAAGTAGAAGAATCACAAAAAATGACAGCAACAAAAAAAACTAACTATTTTTGATTTTTACATTTTTTATTTTTTGGGGGGATTTGTATTTTTAATTTTTTTTTTTTTACTTTTTTTTTCACGTCCACGTATAAGTGGTACCTCATATGGAAAAAGGATGACACCAAGTCCCAAACTATCTTGCCACTGCTCCCCATGTAGTCTGGGCATCCGGGGGGCTCCACGTGACTATATTTTTCCTCATAAATCTGAAACTTACATGTATAGCCTGTTGCCCTCTCACAGGTCTTATACATCTTGACCCCATATCTGGCACGCTTGCTGGGGAGAAACTGTTTGATTACAAGGCAGCCAGAAAATTGAATGAGGGACTCATCAATGCAGATGTTTTTATGGGGAGTATACATATCTGCAAATTTTTGGTTAAAGTGATTTACGAGGGGCCGAATTTTGTGGAGCCGGTCAAATTCAGGGTCACCCCGAGGACGACTGAGTGTGTTGTCGTAGAAGTGCATAAAACGCATTATCGTCTCATATCTATGCCTGGCCATGGCAGTAGAGAACACGGACATATGAACAAGCGGGCCTGTGGACCAATACAACCGCAATTGATATTTTTTATTAATGCCCATGTTGCAGGCAATCTGACGCTATCTGGGAGGGGCGCTAACTGGCGCTAACACTATCGGAAGTCACCGGTGACACTAATACAGTGATCAGTAAAAATCTGTTCACTGTAATCAATGACACTGGTGACAGGGCAGTGAGGGCGTTAACTGGGGGGGGGGAGGCGATCAAGGGGTTAAATGGGATTACTGGTGTACTAGCGGGAAAACTGGCGCTATCTGGGATGGGCGCTAACACTATTGGAAGTCGCCAGGGACACTGATACAGTGATCAGTAAACATGTGTTCACTGATCAATGACACAGGTGACAGGGAATTGAAGGGGTTAACTGGGGGGGGGTGAAGAGAGGGTTAAATGTGTCCTAGGTGTGTTCTATCTGTGGGTTAGTGCTGTTTTACTCACATTTCTTCTGTCTTCTTCTCTGAAAACTTAGCCACTCATGTGTGCTCCGTCCTGTAGTCCAATGCAACGTTGTGTAAGAGTGATGGTTTCAGCCTCATTGTCGAACTCTGGAATAATCCTCAGTCTTCAAAACCTCCTGGCTAACCTATGACAAAAAAAACACAACACCTATATCAATATTACTGTATTGGGAGCAAGTAGTCAATCATCTACTTAACATAAATTACACTAAAAATGGAAAAACATGTTTACACCCACAACCACACACATATTAATATATAAAGTTATACACATGTATGTTTTGAGTCTTAAAATGTGGAAAGAAAACTTAGCCATTTTAGTGTGCTCCGTCCTGTAGTCCAATGCAACGTTGTGCAAGAGTGATGGTTTCAGCCTCATTGTCAAACTTTGGAATAATCCTCAGTCTTTAAAACCTCTTGGCTAACCTATGACAAAAAAGAAAACAACACATATATAAATATTTCTGCATTTGGACCAAGTAACCAATCATCTACTTAACAAAAATTACGCTAAATATGTAAAAACATGCAAAGACCCACAACCACACACATATTAATATATAAAGTTATACACATGTATGTTTTGAGTCTTAAAATGTGGAAGGAAAACTTAGCATCCACCCACTTCTAATGGTGGGCACACATGAAATGTGCCAACAGATATAAAATATGTATGCCGAAGCATAGGGTCCATCCACCGATTGGCCACCCCAGGCCCCCATGCTTTGGAATATATTCTCTTTTTTTAACTGCGGATGAAAAATCTCATCCAACAGCACTGCCCACATTGATTTATGTCTATTCTGAGAGCAAGTTCCTGTTGCTGTCAGAATAAAACGGTCAGTGTTGCAGCTGAAAACATTCCTACAAACAGAAATGATTAACAATAAAACAGTAACAGTAAAACAGTAAAAGTAGAAGAATCACAAAAAATGACAGCAACAAAAAAAACTAACTATTTTTGATTTTTAAATTTTTTTATTTTTTGGGGGATTTGTATTTTTACTTTTTTTTTTTTTACTTTTTTTTTCAAACTTTAAACATTTTTAAAACAGATGGTCGGGTCTCTCCAAATGCAATAGCCAGTTTCCTGACTACCTAACATCTTTCGAGACCCTGTGTAAATGTGCCCTGAACTGTGCCGTGCTGTACCCTATATTAATAGTTCACTAGTGTATGGTAGAGGCGGAAGCAGCGCTGCCCACATTGATTTATGTCTATTCTGAGAGCAAGTTCCTGCTGCTGTCAGAATAAACAGGTCAGTGTTGCAGCTGAAAGCATTCCTACAAACAGAAATGATTAACAATAAAACAGTAACAATAAAACAGTAAAAGTAGAAGAATCACAAAAAATGACAGCAACAAAAAAAACTAACTATTTTTGATTTTTAAATTTTTTTATTTTTTGGGAAGGATTTGTACTTTTAATTTTTTTTTTTTTTTACTTTTTTTTCAAACTTTAAACATTTTTAAAACAGATGGTCGGGTCTCTCCAAATGCGATAGCCAGTTTCCTGGCTACCTAACATCTTTTGAGACCCTGTGTAAATGTGCCCTGAACTGTGCCGTGCTGTACCCTATATTAATAGTTCACTAGTGTATGGTAGAGGTGGAAGCAGCGTTGCCCACATTGATTTATGTCTATTCTGAGAGCAAGTTCCTGTTGCTGTCAGAATAAACAGGTCAGTGTTGCAGCTGAAAGCATTCCTACAAACAGAAATGATTAACAATAAAACAGTAACAATAAAACAGTAAAAGTAGAAGAATCACAAAAAATGACAGCAACAAAAAAAACAAACTATTTTTGATTTTTAAATTTTTTTATTTTTTTGGGGGGGATTTGTATTTTTACTTTTTTTTTTTTACTTTTTTTTTCAAACTTTAAACATTTTTAAAACAGATGGTCGGGTCTCTCCAAATGCGATAGCCAGTTTTCTGACTACCTAACATCTTTCGAGACCCTGTGTAAATGTGCCCTGAACTGTGCCGTGCTGTACCCTATATTAATAGTTCACTAGTGTATGGTAGAGGCGGAAGCAGCGCTGCCCACATTGATTTATGTCTATTCTGAGAGCAAGTTCCTGTTGCTGTCAGAATAAACAGGTCAGTGTTGCAGCTGAAAGCATTCCTACAAACAGAAATGATTAACAATAAAACAGTAACAATAAAACAGTAAAAGTAGAAGAATCACAAAAAATGACAACAAAAAAACTAACTATTTTTGATTTTTACATTTTTTATTTTTTGGGGGGATTTGTATTTTTAATTTTTTTTTTTTTACTTTTTTTTTCACGTCCACGTATAAGTGGTACCTCATATGGAAAAAGGATGACACCAAGTCCCAAACTATCTTGCCACTGCTCCCCATGTAGTCTGGGCATCCGGGGGGCTCCACGTGACTATATTTTTCCTCATAAATCTGAAACTTACATGTATAGCCTGTTGCCCTCTCACAGGTCTTATACATCTTGACCCCATATCTGGCACGCTTGCTGGGGAGAAACTGTTTGATTACAAGGCAGCCAGAAAATTGAATGAGGGACTCATCAATGCAGATGTTTTTATGGGGAGTATACATATCTGCAAATTTTTGGTTAAAGTGATTTACGAGGGGCCGAATTTTGTAGAGCCGGTCAAATTCAGGGTCACCCCGAGGACGACTGAGTGTGTTGTCGTAGAAGTGCATAAAACGCATTATCGTCTCATATCTATGCCTGGCCATGGCAGTAGAGAACACGGACATATGAACAAGCGGGCCTGTGGACCAATACAACCGCAATTGATATTTTTTATTAATGCCCATGTTGCAGGCAATCTGACGCTATCTGGGAGGGGCGCTAACTGGCGCTAACACTATCGGAAGTCACCGGTGACACTAATACAGTGATCAGTAAAAATCTGTTCACTGTAATCAATGACACTGGTGACAGGGCAGTGAGGGCGTTAACTGGGGGGGGGGAGGCGATCAAGGGGTTAAATGGGATTACTGGTGTACTAGCGGGAAAACTGGCGCTATCTGGGATGGGCGCTAACACTATTGGAAGTCGCCAGGGACACTGATACAGTGATCAGTAAACATGTGTTCACTGATCAATGACACAGGTGACAGGGAATTGAAGGGGTTAACTGGGGGGGGGGGGTGAAGAGAGGGTTAAATGCGTCCTAGGTGTGTTCTATCTGTGGGTTAGTGCTGTTTTACTCACATTTCTTCTGTCTTCTTCTCTGAAAACTTAGCCACTCATGTGTGCTCCGTCCTGTAGTCCAATGCAACGTTGTGTAAGAGTGATGGTTTCAGCCTCATTGTCGAACTCTGGAATAATCCTCAGTCTTCAAAACCTCCTGGCTAACCTATGACAAAAAAACACAACACCTATATCAATATTACTGTATTGGGAGCAAGTAGTCAATCATCTACTTAACATAAATTACACTAAAAATGGAAAAACATGTTTACACCCACAACCACACACATATTAATATATAAAGTTATACACATGTATGTTTTGAGTCTTAAAATGTGGAAAGAAAACTTAGCCATTTTAGTGTGCTCCGTCCTGTAGTCCAATGCAACGTTGTGCAAGAGTGATGGTTTCAGCCTCATTGTCGAACTTTGGAATAATCCTCAGTCTTTAAAACCTCTTGGCTAACCTATGACAAAAAAGAAAACAACACATATATAAATATTTCTGCATTTGGACCAAGTAACCAATCATCTACTTAACAAAAATTACGCTAAATATGTAAAAACATGCAAAGACCCACAACCACACACATATTAATATATAAAGTTATACACATGTATGTTTTGAGTCTTAAAATGTGGAAGGAAAACTTAGCATCCACCCACTTCTAATGGTGGGCACACATGAAATGTGCCAACAGATATAAAATATGTATGCCGAAGCATAGGGTCCATCCACCGATTGGCCACCCCAGGCCCCCATGCTTTGGCATATATTCTCTTTTTTTAACTGCGGATGAAAAATCTCATCCAACAGCACTGCCCACATTGATTTATGTCTATTCTGAGAGCAAGTTCCTGTAGCTGTCAGAATAAAACGGTCAGTGTTGCAGCTGAAAACATTCCTACAAACAGAAATGATTAACAATAAAACAGTAACAATAAAACAGTAAAAGTAGAAGAATCACAAAAAATGACAGCAACAAAAAAAACTAACTATTTTTGATTTTTAAATTTTTTTATTTTTTGGGAAGGATTTGTACTTTTAATTTTTTTTTTTTTTACTTTTTTTTTCAAACTTTAAACATTTTTAAAACAGATGGTCGGGTCTCTCCAAATGCGATAGCCAGTTTCCTGGCTACCTAACATCTTTTGAGACCCTGTGTAAATGTGCCCTGAACTGTGCCATGCTGTACCCTATATTAATAGTTCACTAGTGTATGGTAGAGGTGGAAGCAGCGCTGCCCACATTGATTTATGTCTATTCTGAGAGCAAGTTCCTGTTGCTGTCAGAATAAACAGGTCAGTGTTGCAGCTGAAAGCATTCCTACAAACAGAAATGATTAACAATAAAACAGTAACAGTAAAACAGTAAAAGTAGAAGAATCACAAAAAATGACAGCAACAAAAAAAACTAACTATTTTTGATTTTTAAATTTTTTTATTTTTTGGGGGGATTTGTATTTTTACTTTTTTTTTTTTACTTTTTTTTTCAAACTTTAAACATTTTTAAAACAGATGGTCGGGTCTCTCCAAATGCGATAGCCAGTTTCCTGACTACCTAACATCTTTCGAGACCCTGTGTAAATGTGCCCTGAACTGTGCCGTGCTGTACCCTATATTAATAGTTCACTAGTGTATGGTAGAGGTGGAAGCAGCGCTGCCCACATTGATTTATGTCTATTCTGAGAGCAAGTTCCTGTTGCTGTCAGAATAAACAGGTCAGTGTTGCAGCTGAAAGCATTCCTACAAACAGAAATGATTAACAATAAAACAGTAACAAGAAAACAGTAAAAGTAGAAGAATCACAAAAAATGACAGCAACAAAAAAAAAAAAACTATTTTTGATTTTTAAATTTTTTTATTTTTTGGGGGGGATTTGTATTTTTACTTTTTTTTTTTTACTTTTTTTTTCAAACTTTAAACATTTTTAAAACAGATGGTCGGGTCTCTCCAAATGCGATAGCCAGTTTTCTGACTACCTAACATCTTTCGAGACCCTGTGTAAATGTGCCCTGAACTGTGCCGTGCTGTACCCTATATTAATAGTTCACTAGTGTATGGTAGAGGCGGAAGCAGCGCTGCCCACATTGATTTATGTCTATTCTGAGAGCAAGTTCCTGTTGCTGTCAGAATAAACAGGTCAGTGTTGCAGCTGAAAGCATTCCTACAAACAGAAATGATTAACAATAAAACAGTAACAATAAAACAGTAAAAGTAGAAGAATCACAAAAAATGACAACAAAAAAACTATTTTTGATTTTTACATTTTTTTATTTTTTGGGGGGGATTTGTATTTTTAATTTTTTTTTTTTTACTTTTTTTTTCACGTCCACGTATAAGTGGTACCTCATATGGAAAAAGGATGACACCAAGTCCCAAACTATCTTGCCACTGCTCCCCATGTAGTCTGGGCATCCGGGGGGCTCCACGTGACTATATTTTTCCTCATAAATCTGAAACTTACATGTATAGCCTGTTGCCCTCTCACAGGTCTTATACATCTTGACCCCATATCTGGCACGCTTGCTGGGGAGAAACTGTTTGATTACAAGGCAGCCAGAAAATTGAATGAGGGACTCATCAATGCAGATGTTTTTATGGGGAGTATACATATCTGCAAATTTTTGGTTAAAGTGATTTACGAGGGGCCGAATTTTGTGGAGCCGGTCAAATTCAGGGTCACCCCGAGGACGACTGAGTGTGTTGTCGTAGAAGTGCATAAAACGCATTATCGTCTCATATCTATGCCTGGCCATGGCAGTAGAGAACACGGACATATGAACAAGCGGGCCTGTGGACCAATACAACCGCAATTGATATTTTTTATTAATGCCCATGTTGCAGGCAATCTGACGCTATCTGGGAGGGGCGCTAACTGGCGCTAACACTATCGGAAGTCACCGGTGACACTAATACAGTGATCAGTAAAAATCTGTTCACTGTAATCAATGACACTGGTGACAGGGCAGTGAGGGCGTTAACTGGGGGGGGGGAGGCGATCAAGGGGTTAAATGGGATTACTGGTGTACTAGCGGGAAAACTGGCGCTATCTGGGATGGGCGCTAACACTATTGGAAGTCGCCAGGGACACTGATACAGTGATCAGTAAACATGTGTTCACTGATCAATGACACAGGTGACAGGGAATTGAAGGGGTTAACTGGGGGGGGTGAAGAGAGGGTTAAATGCGTCCTAGGTGTGTTCTATCTGTGGGTTAGTGCTGTTTTACTCACATTTCTTCTGTCTTCTTCTCTGAAAACTTAGCCACTCATGTGTGCTCCGTCCTGTAGTCCAATGCAACGTTGTGTAAGAGTGATGGTTTCAGCCTCATTGTCGAACTCTGGAATAATCCTCAGTCTTCAAAACCTCCTGGCTAACCTATGACAAAAAAAACACAACACCTATATCAATATTACTGTATTGGGAGCAAGTAGTCAATCATCTACTTAACATAAATTACACTAAAAATGGAAAAACATGTTTACACCCACAACCACACACATATTAATATATAAAGTTATACACATGTATGTTTTGAGTCTTAAAATGTGGAAAGAAAACTTAGCCATTTTAGTGTGCTCCGTCCTGTAGTCCAATGCAACGTTGTGCAAGAGTGATGGTTTCAGCCTCATTGTCGAACTTTGGAATAATCCTCAGTCTTTAAAACCTCTTGGCTAACCTATGACAAAAAAGAAAACAACACATATATAAATATTTCTGCATTTGGACCAAGTAACCAATCATCTACTTAACAAAAATTACGCTAAATATGTAAAAACATGCAAAGACCCACAACCACACACATATTAATATATAAAGTTATACACATGTATGTTTTGAGTCTTAAAATGTGGAAGGAAAACTTAGCATCCACCCACTTCTAATGGTGGGCACACATGAAATGTGCCAACAGATATAAAATATGTATGCCGAAGCATAGGGTCCATCCACCGATTGGCCACCCCAGGCCCCCATGCTTTGGCATATATTCTCTTTTTTTAACTGCGGATGAAAAATCTCATCCAACAGCACTGCCCACATTGATTTATGTCTATTCTGAGAGCAAGTTCCTGTTGCTGTCAGAATAAAACGGTCAGTGTTGCAGCTGAAAACATTCCTACAAACAGAAATGATTAACAATAAAACAGTAACAATAAAACAGTAAAAGTAGAAGAATCACAAAAAATGACAGCAACAAAAAAACTAACTATTTTTGATTTTTAAATTTTTTTATTTTTTGGGAAGGATTTGTACTTTTAATTTTTTTTTTTTTTACTTTTTTTTTCAAACTTTAAACATTTTTAAAACAGATGGTCGGGTCTCTCCAAATGCGATAGCCAGTTTCCTGGCTACCTAACATCTTTTGAGACCCTGTGTAAATGTGCCCTGAACTGTGCCATGCTGTACCCTATATTAATAGTTCACTAGTGTATGGTAGAGGTGGAAGCAGCGCTGCCCACATTGATTTATGTCTATTCTGAGAGCAAGTTCCTGTTGCTGTCAGAATAAACAGGTCAGTGTTGCAGCTGAAAGCATTCCTACAAACAGAAATGATTAACAATAAAACAGTAACAATAAAACAGTAAAAGTAGAAGAATCACAAAAAATGACAGCAACAAAAAAAACTAACTATTTTTGATTTTTAAATTTTTTTATTTTTTGGGAAGGATTTGTACTTTTAATTTTTTTTTTTTTTTACTTTTTTTTCAAACTTTAAACATTTTTAAAACAGATGGTCGGGTCTCTCCAAATGCGATAGCCAGTTTCCTGGCTACCTAACATCTTTTGAGACCCTGTGTAAATGTGCCCTGAACTGTGCCGTGCTGTACCCTATATTAATAGTTCACTAGTGTATGGTAGAGGTGGAAGCAGCGCTGCCCACATTGATTTATGTCTATTCTGAGAGCAAGTTCCTGTTGCTGTCAGAATAAACAGGTCAGTGTTGCAGCTGAAAGCATTCCTACAAACAGAAATGATTAACAATAAAACAGTAACAATAAAACAGTAAAAGTAGAAGAATCACAAAAAATGACAGCAACAAAAAAAACAAACTATTTTTGATTTTTAAATTTTTTTATTTTTTGGGGGGGGATTTGTATTTTTACTTTTTTTTTTTTACTTTTTTTTTCAAACTTTAAAACTTTTAAAACAGATGGTCGGGTCTCTCCAAATGCGATAGCCAGTTTTCTGACTACCTAACATCTTTCGAGACCCTGTGTAAATGTGCCCTGAACTGTGCCGTGCTGTACCCTATATTAATAGTTCACTAGTGTATGGTAGAGGCGGAAGCAGCGCTGCCCACATTGATTTATGTCTATTCTGAGAGCAAGTTCCTGTTGCTGTCAGAATAAACAGGTCAGTGTTGCAGCTGAAAGCATTCCTACAAACAGAAATGATTAACAATAAAACAGTAACAATAAAACAGTAAAAGTAGAAGAATCACAAAAAATGACAACAAAAAAACTAACTATTTTTGATTTTTACATTTTTTTATTTTTTGGGGGGATTTGTATTTTTAATTTTTTTTTTTTTACTTTTTTTTTCACGTCCACGTATAAGTGGTACCCCATATGGAAAAAGGATGACACCAAGTCCCAAACTATCTTGCCACTGCTCCCCATGTAGTCTGGGCATCCGGGGGGCTCCACGTGACTATCTTTTCCCTCATAAATCTGAAACTTACATGTATAGCCTGTTGCCCTCTCACAGGTCTTATACATCTTGACCCCATATCTGGCACGCTTGCTGGGGAGAAACTGTTTGATTACAAGGCAGCCAGAAAATTGAATGAGCGACTCATCGATGCAGATGTTTTTATGGGGAGTATACATATCTGCCAATTTTTGGTTAAAGTGATTTACGAGGGGTCGAATTTTGTGGAGCCGGACAAATTCAGGGTCACCCCGAGGACGACTGAGTGTGTTGTCGTAGAAGTGCATAAAACGCATTATCGTCTCATATCTATGCCTGGCCATGGCAGTAGAGAACACGGACATATGAACAAGCGGGTCTGTGGACCAATACAACCGCAATTGATATTTTTTATTAATGCCCATGTTGCAGGCAATCTGACGCTATCTGGGAGGGGCGCTAACTGGCGCTAACACTATCGGAAGTCACCGGTGACACTAATACAGTGATCAGTAAAAATCTGTTCACTGTAATCAATGACACTGGTGACAGGGCAGTGAGGGCGTTAACTGGGGGGGGGGGAGGCGATCAAGGGGTTAAATGGGATTACTGGTGTACTAGCGGGAAAACTGGAGCTATCTGGGATGGGCGCTAACACTATTGGAAGTCGCCAGGGACACTGATACAGTGATCAGTAAACATGTGTTCACTGATCAATGACACAGGTGACAGGGAATTGAAGGGGTTAACTGGGGGGGGTGAAGAGAGAGTTAAATGCGTCCTAGGTGTGTTCTATCTGTGGGTTAGTGCTGTTTTACTCACATTTCCTCTGTCTTCTTCTCTGAAAACTTAGCCACTCATGTGTGCTCCGTCCTGTAGTCCAATGCAACGTTGTGTAAGAGTGATGGTTTCAGCCTCATTGTCGAACTCTGGAATAATCCTCAGTCTTCAAAACCTCCTGGCTAACCTATGACAAAAAAAACACAACACCTATATCAATATTACTGTATTGGGAGCAAGTAGTCAATCATCTACTTAACATAAATTACACTAAAAATGGAAAAACATGTTTACACCCACAACCACACACATATTAATATATAAAGTTATACACATGTATGTTTTGAGTCTTAAAATGTGGAAAGAAAACTTAGCCATTTTAGTGTGCTCCGTCCTGTAGTCCTATGCAACGTTGTGCAAGAGTGATGGTTTCAGCCTCATTGTCGAACTTTGGAATAATCCTCAGTCTTTAAAACCTCTTGGCTAACCTATGACAAAAAAGAAAACAACACATATATAAATATTTCTGCATTTGGACCAAGTAACCAATCATCTACTTAACAAAAATTACGCTAAATATGTAAAAACATGCAAAGACCCACAACCACACACATATTAATATATAAAGTTATACACATGTATGTTTTGAGTCTTAAAATGTGGAAGGAAAACTTAGCATCCACCCACTTCTAATGGTGGGCACACATGAAATGTGCCAACAGATATAAAATATGTATGCCGAAGCATAGGGTCCATCCACCGATTGGCCACCCCAGGCCCCCATGCTTTGGCATATATTCTCTTTTTTGAACTGCGGATGAAAAATCTCATCCAACAACACTGCCCACATTGATTTATGTCTATTCTGAGAGCAAGTTCCTGTTGCTGTCAGAATAAAACGGTCAGTGTTGCAGCTGAAAACATTCCTACAAACAGAAATGATTAACAATAAAACAGTAACAATAAAACAGTAAAAGTAGAAGAATCACAAAAAATGACAGCAACAAAAAAAACTAACTATTTTTGATTTTTAAATTTTTTTATTTTTTGGGAAGGATTTGTACTTTTAATTTTTTTTTTTTTTACTTTTTTTTTCAAACTTTAAACATTTTTAAAACAGATGGTCGGGTCTCTCCAAATGCGATAGCCAGTTTCCTGGCTACCTAACATCTTTTGAGACCCTGTGTAAATGTGCCCTGAACTGTGCCGTGCTGTACCCTATATTAATAGTTCACTAGTGTATGGTAGAGGTGGAAGCAGCGCTGCCCACATTGATTTATGTCTATTCTGAGAGCAAGTTCCTGTTGCTGTCAGAATAAACAGGTCAGTGTTGCAGCTGAAAGCATTCCTACAAACAGAAATGATTAACAATAAAACAGTAACAATAAAACAGTAAAAGTAGAAGAATCACAAAAAATGACAGCAACAAAAAAAACAAACTATTTTTGATTTTTAAATTTTTTTATTTTTTTGGGGGGGATTTGTATTTTTACTTTTTTTTTTTACTTTTTTTTTCAAACTTTAAACATTTTTAAAACAGATGGTCGGGTCTCTCCAAATGCGATAGCCAGTTTTCTGACTACCTAACATCTTTCGAGACCCTGTGTAAATGTGCCCTGAACTGTGCCGTGCTGTACCCTATATTAATAGTTCACTAGTGTATGGTAGAGGCGGAAGCAGCGCTGCCCACATTGATTTATGTCTATTCTGAGAGCAAGTTCCTGTTGCTGTCAGAATAAACAGGTCAGTGTTGCAGTTGAAAGCATTCCTACAAACAGAAATGATTAACAATAAAACAGTAACAATAAAACAGTAAAAGTAGAAGAATCACAAAAAATGACAGCAACAAAAAAAACTAAATATTTTTGATTTTTAAATTTTTTTATTTTTTGGGAAGGATTTGTACTTTTAATTTTTTTTTTTTTTTACTTTTTTTTCAAACTTTAAACATTTTTAAAACAGATGGTCGGGTCTCTCCAAATGCGATAGCCAGTTTCCTGGCTACCTAACATCTTTTGAGACCCTGTGTAAATGTGCCCTGAATTGTGCCGTGCTGTACCCTATATTAATAGTTCACTAGTGTATGGTAGAGGTGGAAGCAGCGCTGCCCACATTGATTTATGTCTATTCTGAGAGCAAGTTCCTGTTGCTGTCAGAATAAACAGGTCAGTGTTGCAGCTGAAAGCATTCCTACAAACAGAAATGATTAACAATAAAACAGTAACAAGAAAACAGTAAAAGTAGAAGAATCACAAAAAATGACAGCAACAAAAAAAACAAACTATTTTTGATTTTTAAATTTTTTTATTTTTTTGGGGGGATTTGTATTTTTACTTTTTTTTTTTTACTTTTTTTTTCAAACTTTAAACATTTTTAAAACAGATGGTCGGGTCTCTCCAAATGCGATAGCCAGTTTTCTGACTACCTAACATCTTTCGAGACCCTGTGTAAATGTGCCCTGAACTGTGCCGTGCTGTACCCTATATTAATAGTTCACTAGTGTATGGTAGAGGCGGAAGCAGCGCTGCCCACATTGATTTATGTCTATTCTGAGAGCAAGTTCCTGTTGCTGTCAGAATAAACAGGTCAGTGTTGCAGCTGAAAGCATTCCTACAAACAGAAATGATTAACAATAAAACAGTAACAATAAAACAGTAAAAGTAGAAGAATCACAAAAAATGACAACAAAAAAACTAACTATTTTTGATTTTTACATTTTTTTATTTTTTGGGGGGATTTGTATTTTTAATTTTTTTTTTTTTACTTTTTTTTTCACGTCCACGTATAAGTGGTACCCCATATGGAAAAAGGATGACACCAAGTCCCAAACTATCTTGCCACTGCTCCCCATGTAGTCTGGGCATCCGGGGGGCTCCACGTGACTATCTTTTCCCTCATAAATCTGAAACTTACATGTATAGCCTGTTGCCCTCTCACAGGTCTTATACATCTTGACCCCATATCTGGCACGCTTGCTGGGGAGAAACTGTTTGATTACAAGGCAGCCAGAAAATTGAATGAGAGACTCATCGATGCAGATGTTTTTATGGGGAGTATACATATCTGCCAATTTTTGGTTAAAGTGATTTACGAGGGGTCGAATTTTGTGGAGCCGGACAAATTCAGGGTCACCCCGAGGACGACTGAGTGTGTTGTCGTAGAAGTGCATAAAACGCATTATCGTCTCATATCTATGCCTGGCCATGGCAGTAGAGAACACGGACATATGAACAAGCGGGTCTGTGGACCAATACAACCGCAATTGATATTTTTTATTAATGCCCATGTTGCAGGCAATCTGACGCTATCTGGGAGGGGCGCTAACTGGCGCTAACACTATCGGAAGTCACCGGTGACACTAATACAGTGATCAGTAAAAATCTGTTCACTGTAATCAATGACACTGGTGACAGGGCAGTGAGGGCGTTAACTGGGGGGGGGGAGGCGATCAAGGGGTTAAATGGGATTACTGGTGTACTAGCGGGAAAACTGGAGCTATCTGGGATGGGCGCTAACACTATTGGAAGTCGCCAGGGACACTGATACAGTGATCAGTAAACATGTGTTCACTGATCAATGACACAGGTGACAGGGAATTGAAGGGGTTAACTGGGGGGGGTGAAGAGAGAGTTAAATGCGTCCTAGGTGTGTTCTATCTGTGGGTTAGTGCTGTTTTACTCACATTTCCTCTGTCTTCTTCTCTGAAAACTTAGCCACTCATGTGTGCTCCGTCCTGTAGTCCAATGCAACGTTGTGTAAGAGTGATGGTTTCAGCCTCATTGTCGAACTCTGGAATAATCCTCAGTCTTCAAAACCTCCTGGCTAACCTATGACAAAAAAAACACAACACCTATATCAATATTACTGTATTGGGAGCAAGTAGTCAATCATCTACTTAACATAAATTACACTAAAAATGGAAAAACATGTTTACACCCACAACCACACACATATTAATATATAAAGTTATACACATGTATGTTTTGAGTCTTAAAATGTGGAAAGAAAACTTAGCCATTTTAGTGTGCTCCGTCCTGTAGTCCTATGCAACGTTGTGCAAGAGTGATGGTTTCAGCCTCATTGTCGAACTTTGGAATAATCCTCAGTCTTTAAAACCTCTTGGCTAACCTATGACAAAAAAGAAAACAACACATATATAAATATTTCTGCATTTGGACCAAGTAACCAATCATCTACTTAACAAAAATTACGCTAAATATGTAAAAACATGCAAAGACCCACAACCACACACATATTAATATATAAAGTTATACACATGTATGTTTTGAGTCTTAAAATGTGGAAGGAAAACTTAGCATCCACCCACTTCTAATGGTGGGCACACATGAAATGTGCCAACAGATATAAAATATGTATGCCGAAGCATAGGGTCCATCCACCGATTGGCCACCCCAGGCCCCCATGCTTTGGCATATATTCTCTTTTTTTAACTGCGGATGAAAAATCTCATCCAACAGCACTGCCCACATTGATTTATGTCTATTCTGAGAGCAAGTTCCTGTTGCTGTCAGAATAAAACGGTCAGTGTTGCAGCTGAAAACATTCCTACAAACAGAAATGATTAACAATAAAACAGTAACAATAAAACAGTAAAAGTAGAAGAATCACAAAAAATGACAGCAACAAAAAAAACTAACTATTTTTGATTTTTAAATTTTTTTATTTTTTGGGAAGGATTTGTACTTTTAATTTTTTTTTTTTTTACTTTTTTTTTTAAACTTTAAACATTTTTAAAACAGATGGTCGGGTCTCTCCAAATGCGATAGCCAGTTTCCTGGCTACCTAACATCTTTTGAGACCCTGTGTAAATGTGCCCTGAACTGTGCCGTGCTGTACCCTATATTAATAGTTCACTAGTGTATGGTAGAGGTGGAAGCAGCGCTGCCCACATTGATTTATGTCTATTCTGAGAGCAAGTTCCTGTTGCTGTCAGAATAAACAGGTCAGTGTTGCAGCTGAAAGCATTCCTACAAACAGAAATGATTAACAATAAAACAGTAACAATAAAACAGTAAAAGTAGAAGAATCACAAAAAATGACAGCAACAAAAAAAACAAACTATTTTTGATTTTTAAATTTTTTTATTTTTTTGGGGGGGATTTGTATTTTTACTTTTTTTTTTTTTACTTTTTTTTTCAAACTTTAAACATTTTTAAAACAGATGGTCGGGTCTCTCCAAATGCGATAGCCAGTTTCCTGACTACCTAACATCTTTCGAGACCCTGTGTAAATGTGCCCTGAACTGTGCCGTGCTGTACCCTATATTAATAGTTCACTAGTGTATGGTAGAGGCGGAAGCAGCGCTGCCCACATTGATTTATGTCTATTCTGAGAGCAAGTTCCTGTTGCTGTCAGAATAAACAGGTCAGTGTTGCAGCTGAAGGCATTCCTACAAACAGAAATGATTAACAATAAAACAGTAACAATAAAACAGTAAAAGTAGAAGAATCACAAAAAATGACAGCAACAAAAAAACTAACTATTTTTGATTTTTAAATTTTTTTATTTTTTGGGAAGGATTTGTACTTTTAATTTTTTTTTTTTTTACTTTTTTTTTCAAACTTTAAACATTTTTAAAACAGATGGTCGGGTCTCTCCAAATGCGATAGCCAGTTTCCTGGCTACCTAACATCTTTTGAGACCCTGTGTAAATGTGCCCTGAACTGTGCCGTGCTGTACCCTATATTAATAGTTCACTAGTGTATGGTAGAGGTGGAAGCAGCGCTGCCCACATTGATTTATGTCTATTCTGAGAGCAAGATCCTGTTGCTGTCAGAATAAACAGGTCAGTGTTGCAGCTGAAAGCATTCCTACAAACAGAAATGATTAACAATAAAACAGTAACAAGAAAACAGTAAAAGTAGAAGAATCACAAAAAATGACAGCAACAAAAAAAAAAAAACTATTTTTGATTTTTAAATTTTTTTATTTTTTGGGGGGGATTTGTATTTTTACTTTTTTTTTTTTACTTTTTTTTTCAAACTTTAAACATTTTTAAAACAGATGGTCGGGTCTCTCCAAATGCGATAGCCAGTTTTCTGACTACCTAACATCTTTCGAGACCCTGTGTAAATGTGCCCTGAACTGTGCCGTGCTGTACCCTATATTAATAGTTCACTAGTGTATGGTAGAGGCGGAAGCAGCGCTGCCCACATTGATTTATGTCTATTCTGAGAGCAAGTTCCTGTTGCTGTCAGAATAAACAGGTCAGTGTTGCAGCTGAAAGCATTCCTACAAACAGAAATGATTAACAATAAAACAGTAACAGTAAAACAGTAAAAGTAGAAGAATCACAAAAAATGACAGCAACAAAAAAAACTAACTATTTTTGATTTTTAAATTTTTTTATTTTTTGGGGGGATTTGTATTTTTACTTTTTTTTTTTTTACTTTTTTTTTCAAACTTTAAACATTTTTAAAACAGATGGTCGGGTCTCTCCAAATGCGATAGCCAGTTTCCTGGCTACCTAACATCTTTTGAGACCCTGTGTAAATGTGCCCTGAACTGTGCCGTGCTGTACCCTATATTAATAGTTCACTAGTGTATGGTAGAGGTGGAAGCAGCGCTGCCCACATTGATTTATGTCTATTCTGAGAGCAAGTTCCTGTTGCTGTCAGAATAAACAGGTCAGTGTTGCAGCTGAAAGCATTCCTACAAACAGAAATGATTAACAATAAAACAGTAACAATAAAACAGTAAAAGTAGAAGAATCACAAAAAATGACAGCAACAAAAAAAAAAAAACTATTTTTGATTTTTAAATTTTTTTATTTTTTGGGGGGGATTTGTATTTTTACTTTTTTTTTTTTTACTTTTTTTTTCAAACTTTAAACATTTTTAAAACAGATGGTCGGGTCTCTCCAAATGCGATAGCCAGTTTTCTGACTACCTAACATCTTTCGAGACCCTGTGTAAATGTGCCCTGAACTGTGCCGTGCTGTACCCTATATTAATAGTTCACTAGTGTATGGTAGAGGCGGAAGCAGCGCTGCCCACATTGATTTATGTCTATTCTGAGAGCAAGTTCCTGTTGCTGTCAGAATAAACAGGTCAGTGTTGCAGCTGAAAGCATTCCTACAAACAGAAATGATTAACAATAAAACAGTAACAATAAAACAGTAAAAGTAGAAGAATCACAAAAAATGACAACAAAAAAACTAACTATTTTTGATTTTTACATTTTTTATTTTTTGGGGGGGATTTGTATTTTTAATTTTTTTTTTTTTACTTTTTTTTTCACGTCCACGTATAAGTGGTACCTCATATGGAAAAAGGATGACACCAAGTCCCAAACTATCTTGCCACTGCTCCCCATGTAGTCTGGGCATCCGGGGGGCTCCACGTGACTATATTTTTCCTCATAAATCTGAAACTTACATGTATAGCCTGTTGCCCTCTCACAGGTCTTATACATCTTGACCCCATATCTGGCACGCTTGCTGGGGAGAAACTGTTTGATTACAAGGCAGCCAGAAAATTGAATGAGGGACTCATCAATGCAGATGTTTTTATGGGGAGTATACATATCTGCAAATTTTTGGTTAAAGTGATTTACGAGGGGCCGAATTTTGTAGAGCCGGTCAAATTCAGGGTCACCCCGAGGACGACTGAGTGTGTTGTCGTAGAAGTGCATAAAACGCATTATCGTCTCATATCTATGCCTGGCCATGGCAGTAGAGAACACGGACATATGAACAAGCGGGCCTGTGGACCAATACAACCGCAATTGATATTTTTTATTAATGCCCATGTTGCAGGCAATCTGACGCTATCTGGGAGGGGCGCTAACTGGCGCTAACACTATCGGAAGTCACCGGTGACACTAATACAGTGATCAGTAAAAATCTGTTCACTGTAATCAATGACACTGGTGACAGGGCAGTGAGGGCGTTAACTGGGGGGGGGGAGGCGATCAAGGGGTTAAATGGGATTACTGGTGTACTAGCGGGAAAACTGGCGCTATCTGGGATGGGCGCTAACACTATTGGAAGTCGCCAGGGACACTGATACAGTGATCAGTAAACATGTGTTCACTGATCAATGACACAGGTGACAGGGAATTGAAGGGGTTAACTGGGGGGGGGGGTGAAGAGAGGGTTAAATGCGTCCTAGGTGTGTTCTATCTGTGGGTTAGTGCTGTTTTACTCACATTTCTTCTGTCTTCTTCTCTGAAAACTTAGCCACTCATGTGTGCTCCGTCCTGTAGTCCAATGCAACGTTGTGTAAGAGTGATGGTTTCAGCCTCATTGTCGAACTCTGGAATAATCCTCAGTCTTCAAAACCTCCTGGCTAACCTATGACAAAAAAACACAACACCTATATCAATATTACTGTATTGGGAGCAAGTAGTCAATCATCTACTTAACATAAATTACACTAAAAATGGAAAAACATGTTTACACCCACAACCACACACATATTAATATATAAAGTTATACACATGTATGTTTTGAGTCTTAAAATGTGGAAAGAAAACTTAGCCATTTTAGTGTGCTCCGTCCTGTAGTCCAATGCAACGTTGTGCAAGAGTGATGGTTTCAGCCTCATTGTCGAACTTTGGAATAATCCTCAGTCTTTAAAACCTCTTGGCTAACCTATGACAAAAAAGAAAACAACACATATATAAATATTTCTGCATTTGGACCAAGTAACCAATCATCTACTTAACAAAAATTACGCTAAATATGTAAAAACATGCAAAGACCCACAACCACACACATATTAATATATAAAGTTATACACATGTATGTTTTGAGTCTTAAAATGTGGAAGGAAAACTTAGCATCCACCCACTTCTAATGGTGGGCACACATGAAATGTGCCAACAGATATAAAATATGTATGCCGAAGCATAGGGTCCATCCACCGATTGGCCACCCCAGGCCCCCATGCTTTGGCATATATTCTCTTTTTTTAACTGCGGATGAAAAATCTCATCCAACAGCACTGCCCACATTGATTTATGTCTATTCTGAGAGCAAGTTCCTGTAGCTGTCAGAATAAAACGGTCAGTGTTGCAGCTGAAAACATTCCTACAAACAGAAATGATTAACAATAAAACAGTAACAATAAAACAGTAAAAGTAGAAGAATCACAAAAAATGACAGCAACAAAAAAAACTAACTATTTTTGATTTTTAAATTTTTTTATTTTTTGGGAAGGATTTGTACTTTTAATTTTTTTTTTTTTTACTTTTTTTTTCAAACTTTAAACATTTTTAAAACAGATGGTCGGGTCTCTCCAAATGCGATAGCCAGTTTCCTGGCTACCTAACATCTTTTGAGACCCTGTGTAAATGTGCCCTGAACTGTGCCATGCTGTACCCTATATTAATAGTTCACTAGTGTATGGTAGAGGTGGAAGCAGCGCTGCCCACATTGATTTATGTCTATTCTGAGAGCAAGTTCCTGTTGCTGTCAGAATAAACAGGTCAGTGTTGCAGCTGAAAGCATTCCTACAAACAGAAATGATTAACAATAAAACAGTAACAGTAAAACAGTAAAAGTAGAAGAATCACAAAAAATGACAGCAACAAAAAAAACTAACTATTTTTGATTTTTAAATTTTTTTATTTTTTGGGGGGATTTGTATTTTTACTTTTTTTTTTTTACTTTTTTTTTCAAACTTTAAACATTTTTAAAACAGATGGTCGGGTCTCTCCAAATGCGATAGCCAGTTTCCTGACTACCTAACATCTTTCGAGACCCTGTGTAAATGTGCCCTGAACTGTGCCGTGCTGTACCCTATATTAATAGTTCACTAGTGTATGGTAGAGGTGGAAGCAGCGCTGCCCACATTGATTTATGTCTATTCTGAGAGCAAGTTCCTGTTGCTGTCAGAATAAACAGGTCAGTGTTGCAGCTGAAAGCATTCCTACAAACAGAAATGATTAACAATAAAACAGTAACAAGAAAACAGTAAAAGTAGAAGAATCACAAAAAATGACAGCAACAAAAAAAAAAAAACTATTTTTGATTTTTAAATTTTTTTATTTTTTGGGGGGGATTTGTATTTTTACTTTTTTTTTTTTACTTTTTTTTTCAAACTTTAAACATTTTTAAAACAGATGGTCGGGTCTCTCCAAATGCGATAGCCAGTTTTCTGACTACCTAACATCTTTCGAGACCCTGTGTAAATGTGCCCTGAACTGTGCCGTGCTGTACCCTATATTAATAGTTCACTAGTGTATGGTAGAGGCGGAAGCAGCGCTGCCCACATTGATTTATGTCTATTCTGAGAGCAAGTTCCTGTTGCTGTCAGAATAAACAGGTCAGTGTTGCAGCTGAAAGCATTCCTACAAACAGAAATGATTAACAATAAAACAGTAACAATAAAACAGTAAAAGTAGAAGAATCACAAAAAATGACAACAAAAAAACTATTTTTGATTTTTACATTTTTTTATTTTTTGGGGGGGATTTGTATTTTTAATTTTTTTTTTTTTACTTTTTTTTTCACGTCCACGTATAAGTGGTACCTCATATGGAAAAAGGATGACACCAAGTCCCAAACTATCTTGCCACTGCTCCCCATGTAGTCTGGGCATCCGGGGGGCTCCACGTGACTATATTTTTCCTCATAAATCTGAAACTTACATGTATAGCCTGTTGCCCTCTCACAGGTCTTATACATCTTGACCCCATATCTGGCACGCTTGCTGGGGAGAAACTGTTTGATTACAAGGCAGCCAGAAAATTGAATGAGGGACTCATCAATGCAGATGTTTTTATGGGGAGTATACATATCTGCAAATTTTTGGTTAAAGTGATTTACGAGGGGCCGAATTTTGTGGAGCCGGTCAAATTCAGGGTCACCCCGAGGACGACTGAGTGTGTTGTCGTAGAAGTGCATAAAACGCATTATCGTCTCATATCTATGCCTGGCCATGGCAGTAGAGAACACGGACATATGAACAAGCGGGCCTGTGGACCAATACAACCGCAATTGATATTTTTTATTAATGCCCATGTTGCAGGCAATCTGACGCTATCTGGGAGGGGCGCTAACTGGCGCTAACACTATCGGAAGTCACCGGTGACACTAATACAGTGATCAGTAAAAATCTGTTCACTGTAATCAATGACACTGGTGACAGGGCAGTGAGGGCGTTAACTGGGGGGGGGGAGGCGATCAAGGGGTTAAATGGGATTACTGGTGTACTAGCGGGAAAACTGGCGCTATCTGGGATGGGCGCTAACACTATTGGAAGTCGCCAGGGACACTGATACAGTGATCAGTAAACATGTGTTCACTGATCAATGACACAGGTGACAGGGAATTGAAGGGGTTAACTGGGGGGGGTGAAGAGAGGGTTAAATGCGTCCTAGGTGTGTTCTATCTGTGGGTTAGTGCTGTTTTACTCACATTTCTTCTGTCTTCTTCTCTGAAAACTTAGCCACTCATGTGTGCTCCGTCCTGTAGTCCAATGCAACGTTGTGTAAGAGTGATGGTTTCAGCCTCATTGTCGAACTCTGGAATAATCCTCAGTCTTCAAAACCTCCTGGCTAACCTATGACAAAAAAAACACAACACCTATATCAATATTACTGTATTGGGAGCAAGTAGTCAATCATCTACTTAACATAAATTACACTAAAAATGGAAAAACATGTTTACACCCACAACCACACACATATTAATATATAAAGTTATACACATGTATGTTTTGAGTCTTAAAATGTGGAAAGAAAACTTAGCCATTTTAGTGTGCTCCGTCCTGTAGTCCAATGCAACGTTGTGCAAGAGTGATGGTTTCAGCCTCATTGTCGAACTTTGGAATAATCCTCAGTCTTTAAAACCTCTTGGCTAACCTATGACAAAAAAGAAAACAACACATATATAAATATTTCTGCATTTGGACCAAGTAACCAATCATCTACTTAACAAAAATTACGCTAAATATGTAAAAACATGCAAAGACCCACAACCACACACATATTAATATATAAAGTTATACACATGTATGTTTTGAGTCTTAAAATGTGGAAGGAAAACTTAGCATCCACCCACTTCTAATGGTGGGCACACATGAAATGTGCCAACAGATATAAAATATGTATGCCGAAGCATAGGGTCCATCCACCGATTGGCCACCCCAGGCCCCCATGCTTTGGCATATATTCTCTTTTTTTAACTGCGGATGAAAAATCTCATCCAACAGCACTGCCCACATTGATTTATGTCTATTCTGAGAGCAAGTTCCTGTTGCTGTCAGAATAAAACGGTCAGTGTTGCAGCTGAAAACATTCCTACAAACAGAAATGATTAACAATAAAACAGTAACAATAAAACAGTAAAAGTAGAAGAATCACAAAAAATGACAGCAACAAAAAAACTAACTATTTTTGATTTTTAAATTTTTTTATTTTTTGGGAAGGATTTGTACTTTTAATTTTTTTTTTTTTTACTTTTTTTTTCAAACTTTAAACATTTTTAAAACAGATGGTCGGGTCTCTCCAAATGCGATAGCCAGTTTCCTGGCTACCTAACATCTTTTGAGACCCTGTGTAAATGTGCCCTGAACTGTGCCATGCTGTACCCTATATTAATAGTTCACTAGTGTATGGTAGAGGTGGAAGCAGCGCTGCCCACATTGATTTATGTCTATTCTGAGAGCAAGTTCCTGTTGCTGTCAGAATAAACAGGTCAGTGTTGCAGCTGAAAGCATTCCTACAAACAGAAATGATTAACAATAAAACAGTAACAATAAAACAGTAAAAGTAGAAGAATCACAAAAAATGACAGCAACAAAAAAAACAAACTATTTTTGATTTTTAAATTTTTTTATTTTTTGGGGGGGGATTTGTATTTTTACTTTTTTTTTTTTACTTTTTTTTTAAAACTTTAAAACTTTTAAAACAGATGGTCGGGTCTCTCCAAATGCGATAGCCAGTTTTCTGACTACCTAACATCTTTCGAGACCCTGTGTAAATGTGCCCTGAACTGTGCCGTGCTGTACCCTATATTAATAGTTCACTAGTGTATGGTAGAGGCGGAAGCAGCGCTGCCCACATTGATTTATGTCTATTCTGAGAGCAAGTTCCTGTTGCTGTCAGAATAAACAGGTCAGTGTTGCAGCTGAAAGCATTCCTACAAACAGAAATGATTAACAATAAAACAGTAACAATAAAACAGTAAAAGTAGAAGAATCACAAAAAATGACAACAAAAAAACGAACTATTTTTGATTTTTACATTTTTTTATTTTTTGGGGGGATTTGTATTTTTAATTTTTTTTTTTTTACTTTTTTTTTCACGTCCACGTATAAGTGGTACCCCATATGGAAAAAGGATGACACCAAGTCCCAAACTATCTTGCCACTGCTCCCCATGTAGTCTGGGCATCCGGGGGGCTCCACGTGACTATCTTTTCCCTCATAAATCTGAAACTTACATGTATAGCCTGTTGCCCTCTCACAGGTCTTATACATCTTGACCCCATATCTGGCACGCTTGCTGGGGAGAAACTGTTTGATTACAAGGCAGCCAGAAAATTGAATGAGCGACTCATCGATGCAGATGTTTTTATGGGGAGTATACATATCTGCCAATTTTTGGTTAAAGTGATTTACGAGGGGTCGAATTTTGTGGAGCCGGACAAATTCAGGGTCACCCCGAGGACGACTGAGTGTGTTGTCGTAGAAGTGCATAAAACGCATTATCGTCTCATATCTATGCCTGGCCATGGCAGTAGAGAACACGGACATATGAACAAGCGGGTCTGTGGACCAATACAACCGCAATTGATATTTTTTATTAATGCCCATGTTGCAGGCAATCTGACGCTATCTGGGAGGGGCGCTAACTGGCGCTAACACTATCGGAAGTCACCGGTGACACTAATACAGTGATCAGTAAAAATCTGTTCACTGTAATCAATGACACTGGTGACAGGGCAGTGAGGGCGTTAACTGGGGGGGGGGGAGGCGATCAAGGGGTTAAATGGGATTACTGGTGTACTAGCGGGAAAACTGGAGCTATCTGGGATGGGCGCTAACACTATTGGAAGTCGCCAGGGACACTGATACAGTGATCAGTAAACATGTGTTCACTGATCAATGACACAGGTGACAGGGAATTGAAGGGGTTAACTGGGGGGGGTGAAGAGAGAGTTAAATGCGTCCTAGGTGTGTTCTATCTGTGGGTTAGTGCTGTTTTACTCACATTTCCTCTGTCTTCTTCTCTGAAAACTTAGCCACTCATGTGTGCTCCGTCCTGTAGTCCAATGCAACGTTGTGTAAGAGTGATGGTTTCAGCCTCATTGTCGAACTCTGGAATAATCCTCAGTCTTCAAAACCTCCTGGCTAACCTATGACAAAAAAAACACAACACCTATATCAATATTACTGTATTGGGAGCAAGTAGTCAATCATCTACTTAACATAAATTACACTAAAAATGGAAAAACATGTTTACACCCACAACCACACACATATTAATATATAAAGTTATACACATGTATGTTTTGAGTCTTAAAATGTGGAAAGAAAACTTAGCCATTTTAGTGTGCTCCGTCCTGTAGTCCTATGCAACGTTGTGCAAGAGTGATGGTTTCAGCCTCATTGTCGAACTTTGGAATAATCCTCAGTCTTTAAAACCTCTTGGCTAACCTATGACAAAAAAGAAAACAACACATATATAAATATTTCTGCATTTGGACCAAGTAACCAATCATCTACTTAACAAAAATTACGCTAAATATGTAAAAACATGCAAAGACCCACAACCACACACATATTAATATATAAAGTTATACACATGTATGTTTTGAGTCTTAAAATGTGGAAGGAAAACTTAGCATCCACCCACTTCTAATGGTGGGCACACATGAAATGTGCCAACAGATATAAAATATGTATGCCGAAGCATAGGGTCCATCCACCGATTGGCCACCCCAGGCCCCCATGCTTTGGCATATATTCTCTTTTTTGAACTGCGGATGAAAAATCTCATCCAACAACACTGCCCACATTGATTTATGTCTATTCTGAGAGCAAGTTCCTGTTGCTGTCAGAATAAAACGGTCAGTGTTGCAGCTGAAAACATTCCTACAAACAGAAATGATTAACAATAAAACAGTAACAATAAAACAGTAAAAGTAGAAGAATCACAAAAAATGACAGCAACAAAAAAAACTAACTATTTTTGATTTTTAAATTTTTTTATTTTTTGGGAAGGATTTGTACTTTTAATTTTTTTTTTTTTTACTTTTTTTTTCAAACTTTAAACATTTTTAAAACAGATGGTCGGGTCTCTCCAAATGCGATAGCCAGTTTCCTGGCTACCTAACATCTTTTGAGACCCTGTGTAAATGTGCCCTGAACTGTGCCGTGCTGTACCCTATATTAATAGTTCACTAGTGTATGGTAGAGGTGGAAGCAGCGCTGCCCACATTGATTTATGTCTATTCTGAGAGCAAGTTCCTGTTGCTGTCAGAATAAACAGGTCAGTGTTGCAGCTGAAAGCATTCCTACAAACAGAAATGATTAACAATAAAACAGTAACAATAAAACAGTAAAAGTAGAAGAATCACAAAAAATGACAGCAACAAAAAAAACAAACTATTTTTGATTTTTAAATTTTTTTATTTTTTTGGGGGGGATTTGTATTTTTACTTTTTTTTTTTACTTTTTTTTTCAAACTTTAAACATTTTTAAAACAGATGGTCGGGTCTCTCCAAATGCGATAGCCAGTTTTCTGACTACCTAACATCTTTCGAGACCCTGTGTAAATGTGCCCTGAACTGTGCCGTGCTGTACCCTATATTAATAGTTCACTAGTGTATGGTAGAGGCGGAAGCAGCGCTGCCCACATTGATTTATGTCTATTCTGAGAGCAAGTTCCTGTTGCTGTCAGAATAAACAGGTCAGTGTTGCAGTTGAAAGCATTCCTACAAACAGAAATGATTAACAATAAAACAGTAACAATAAAACAGTAAAAGTAGAAGAATCACAAAAAATGACAGCAACAAAAAAAACTAAATATTTTTGATTTTTAAATTTTTTTATTTTTTGGGAAGGATTTGTACTTTTAATTTTTTTTTTTTTTTACTTTTTTTTCAAACTTTAAACATTTTTAAAACAGATGGTCGGGTCTCTCCAAATGCGATAGCCAGTTTCCTGGCTACCTAACATCTTTTGAGACCCTGTGTAAATGTGCCCTGAACTGTGCCGTGCTGTACCCTATATTAATAGTTCACTAGTGTATGGTAGAGGTGGAAGCAGCGCTGCCCACATTGATTTATGTCTATTCTGAGAGCAAGTTCCTGTTGCTGTCAGAATAAACAGGTCAGTGTTGCAGCTGAAAGCATTCCTACAAACAGAAATGATTAACAATAAAACAGTAACAAGAAAACAGTAAAAGTAGAAGAATCACAAAAAATGACAGCAACAAAAAAAACAAACTATTTTTGATTTTTAAATTTTTTTATTTTTTTGGGGGGATTTGTATTTTTACTTTTTTTTTTTTACTTTTTTTTTCAAACTTTAAACATTTTTAAAACAGATGGTCGGGTCTCTCCAAATGCGATAGCCAGTTTTCTGACTACCTAACATCTTTCGAGACCCTGTGTAAATGTGCCCTGAACTGTGCCGTGCTGTACCCTATATTAATAGTTCACTAGTGTATGGTAGAGGCGGAAGCAGCGCTGCCCACATTGATTTATGTCTATTCTGAGAGCAAGTTCCTGTTGCTGTCAGAATAAACAGGTCAGTGTTGCAGCTGAAAGCATTCCTACAAACAGAAATGATTAACAATAAAACAGTAACAATAAAACAGTAAAAGTAGAAGAATCACAAAAAATGACAACAAAAAAACTAACTATTTTTGATTTTTACATTTTTTTATTTTTTGGGGGGATTTGTATTTTTAATTTTTTTTTTTTTACTTTTTTTTTCACGTCCACGTATAAGTGGTACCCCATATGGAAAAAGGATGACACCAAGTCCCAAACTATCTTGCCACTGCTCCCCATGTAGTCTGGGCATCCGGGGGGCTCCACGTGACTATCTTTTCCCTCATAAATCTGAAACTTACATGTATAGCCTGTTGCCCTCTCACAGGTCTTATACATCTTGACCCCATATCTGGCACGCTTGCTGGGGAGAAACTGTTTGATTACAAGGCAGCCAGAAAATTGAATGAGGGACTCATCGATGCAGATGTTTTTATGGGGAGTATACATATCTGCCAATTTTTGGTTAAAGTGATTTACGAGGGGTCGAATTTTGTGGAGCCGGACAAATTCAGGGTCACCCCGAGGACGACTGAGTGTGTTGTCGTAGAAGTGCATAAAACGCATTATCGTCTCATATCTATGCCTGGCCATGGCAGTAGAGAACACGGACATATGAACAAGCGGGTCTGTGGACCAATACAACCGCAATTGATATTTTTTATTAATGCCCATGTTGCAGGCAATCTGACGCTATCTGGGAGGGGCGCTAACTGGCGCTAACACTATCGGAAGTCACCGGTGACACTAATACAGTGATCAGTAAAAATCTGTTCACTGTAATCAATGACACTGGTGACAGGGCAGTGAGGGCGTTAACTGGGGGGGGGGAGGCGATCAAGGGGTTAAATGGGATTACTGGTGTACTAGCGGGAAAACTGGAGCTATCTGGGATGGGCGCTAACACTATTGGAAGTCGCCAGGGACACTGATACAGTGATCAGTAAACATGTGTTCACTGATCAATGACACAGGTGACAGGGAATTGAAGGGGTTAACTGGGGGGGGTGAAGAGAGAGTTAAATGCGTCCTAGGTGTGTTCTATCTGTGGGTTAGTGCTGTTTTACTCACATTTCCTCTGTCTTCTTCTCTGAAAACTTAGCCACTCATGTGTGCTCCGTCCTGTAGTCCAATGCAACGTTGTGTAAGAGTGATGGTTTCAGCCTCATTGTCGAACTCTGGAATAATCCTCAGTCTTCAAAACCTCCTGGCTAACCTATGACAAAAAAAACACAACACCTATATCAATATTACTGTATTGGGAGCAAGTAGTCAATCATCTACTTAACATAAATTACACTAAAAATGGAAAAACATGTTTACACCCACAACCACACACATATTAATATATAAAGTTATACACATGTATGTTTTGAGTCTTAAAATGTGGAAAGAAAACTTAGCCATTTTAGTGTGCTCCGTCCTGTAGTCCTATGCAACGTTGTGCAAGAGTGATGGTTTCAGCCTCATTGTCGAACTTTGGAATAATCCTCAGTCTTTAAAACCTCTTGGCTAACCTATGACAAAAAAGAAAACAACACATATATAAATATTTCTGCATTTGGACCAAGTAACCAATCATCTACTTAACAAAAATTACGCTAAATATGTAAAAACATGCAAAGACCCACAACCACACACATATTAATATATAAAGTTATACACATGTATGTTTTGAGTCTTAAAATGTGGAAGGAAAACTTAGCATCCACCCACTTCTAATGGTGGGCACACATGAAATGTGCCAACAGATATAAAATATGTATGCCGAAGCATAGGGTCCATCCACCGATTGGCCACCCCAGGCCCCCATGCTTTGGCATATATTCTCTTTTTTTAACTGCGGATGAAAAATCTCATCCAACAGCACTGCCCACATTGATTTATGTCTATTCTGAGAGCAAGTTCCTGTTGCTGTCAGAATAAAACGGTCAGTGTTGCAGCTGAAAACATTCCTACAAACAGAAATGATTAACAATAAAACAGTAACAATAAAACAGTAAAAGTAGAAGAATCACAAAAAATGACAGCAACAAAAAAAACTAACTATTTTTGATTTTTAAATTTTTTTATTTTTTGGGAAGGATTTGTACTTTTAATTTTTTTTTTTTTTACTTTTTTTTTTAAACTTTAAACATTTTTAAAACAGATGGTCGGGTCTCTCCAAATGCGATAGCCAGTTTCCTGGCTACCTAACATCTTTTGAGACCCTGTGTAAATGTGCCCTGAACTGTGCCGTGCTGTACCCTATATTAATAGTTCACTAGTGTATGGTAGAGGTGGAAGCAGCGCTGCCCACATTGATTTATGTCTATTCTGAGAGCAAGTTCCTGTTGCTGTCAGAATAAACAGGTCAGTGTTGCAGCTGAAAGCATTCCTACAAACAGAAATGATTAACAATAAAACAGTAACAATAAAACAGTAAAAGTAGAAGAATCACAAAAAATGACAGCAACAAAAAAAACAAACTATTTTTGATTTTTAAATTTTTTTATTTTTTTGGGGGGGATTTGTATTTTTACTTTTTTTTTTTTTACTTTTTTTTTCAAACTTTAAACATTTTTAAAACAGATGGTCGGGTCTCTCCAAATGCGATAGCCAGTTTCCTGACTACCTAACATCTTTCGAGACCCTGTGTAAATGTGCCCTGAACTGTGCCGTGCTGTACCCTATATTAATAGTTCACTAGTGTATGGTAGAGGCGGAAGCAGCGCTGCCCACATTGATTTATGTCTATTCTGAGAGCAAGTTCCTGTTGCTGTCAGAATAAACAGGTCAGTGTTGCAGCTGAAGGCATTCCTACAAACAGAAATGATTAACAATAAAACAGTAACAATAAAACAGTAAAAGTAGAAGAATCACAAAAAATGACAGCAACAAAAAAACTAACTATTTTTGATTTTTAAATTTTTTTATTTTTTGGGAAGGATTTGTACTTTTAATTTTTTTTTTTTTTACTTTTTTTTTCAAACTTTAAACATTTTTAAAACAGATGGTCGGGTCTCTCCAAATGCGATAGCCAGTTTCCTGGCTACCTAACATCTTTTGAGACCCTGTGTAAATGTGCCCTGAACTGTGCCGTGCTGTACCCTATATTAATAGTTCACTAGTGTATGGTAGAGGTGGAAGCAGCGCTGCCCACATTGATTTATGTCTATTCTGAGAGCAAGATCCTGTTGCTGTCAGAATAAACAGGTCAGTGTTGCAGCTGAAAGCATTCCTACAAACAGAAATGATTAACAATAAAACAGTAAGAAGAAAACAGTAAAAGTAGAAGAATCACAAAAAATGACAGCAACAAAAAAAAAAAAACTATTTTTGATTTTTAAATTTTTTTATTTTTTGGGGGGGATTTGTATTTTTACTTTTTTTTTTTTACTTTTTTTTTCAAACTTTAAACATTTTTAAAACAGATGGTCGGGTCTCTCCAAATGCGATAGCCAGTTTTCTGACTACCTAACATCTTTCGAGACCCTGTGTAAATGTGCCCTGAACTGTGCCGTGCTGTACCCTATATTAATAGTTCACTAGTGTATGGTAGAGGCGGAAGCAGCGCTGCCCACATTGATTTATGTCTATTCTGAGAGCAAGTTCCTGTTGCTGTCAGAATAAACAGGTCAGTGTTGCAGCTGAAAGCATTCCTACAAACAGAAATGATTAACAATAAAACAGTAACAGTAAAACAGTAAAAGTAGAAGAATCACAAAAAATGACAGCAACAAAAAAAACTAACTATTTTTGATTTTTAAATTTTTTTATTTTTTGGGGGGATTTGTATTTTTACTTTTTTTTTTTTTACTTTTTTTTTCAAACTTTAAACATTTTTAAAACAGATGGTCGGGTCTCTCCAAATGCGATAGCCAGTTTCCTGGCTACCTAACATCTTTTGAGACCCTGTGTAAATGTGCCCTGAACTGTGCCGTGCTGTACCCTATATTAATAGTTCACTAGTGTATGGTAGAGGTGGAAGCAGCGCTGCCCACATTGATTTATGTCTATTCTGAGAGCAAGTTCCTGTTGCTGTCAGAATAAACAGGTCAGTGTTGCAGCTGAAAGCATTCCTACAAACAGAAATGATTAACAATAAAACAGTAACAATAAAACAGTAAAAGTAGAAGAATCACAAAAAATGACAGCAACAAAAAAAAAAAAACTATTTTTGATTTTTAAATTTTTTTATTTTTTGGGGGGGATTTGTATTTTTACTTTTTTTTTTTTTACTTTTTTTTTCAAACTTTAAACATTTTTAAAACAGATGGTCGGGTCTCTCCAAATGCGATAGCCAGTTTTCTGACTACCTAACATCTTTCGAGACCCTGTGTAAATGTGCCCTGAACTGTGCCGTGCTGTACCCTATATTAATAGTTCACTAGTGTATGGTAGAGGCGGAAGCAGCGCTGCCCACATTGATTTATGTCTATTCTGAGAGCAAGTTCCTGTTGCTGTCAGAATAAACAGGTCAGTGTTGCAGCTGAAAGCATTCCTACAAACAGAAATGATTAACAATAAAACAGTAACAATAAAACAGTAAAAGTAGAAGAATCACAAAAAATGACAACAAAAAAACTAACTATTTTTGATTTTTACATTTTTTATTTTTTGGGGGGGATTTGTATTTTTAATTTTTTTTTTTTTACTTTTTTTTTCACGTCCACGTATAAGTGGTACCTCATATGGAAAAAGGATGACACCAAGTCCCAAACTATCTTGCCACTGCTCCCCATGTAGTCTGGGCATCCGGGGGGCTCCACGTGACTATATTTTTCCTCATAAATCTGAAACTTACATGTATAGCCTGTTGCCCTCTCACAGGTCTTATACATCTTGACCCCATATCTGGCACGCTTGCTGGGGAGAAACTGTTTGATTACAAGGCAGCCAGAAAATTGAATGAGGGACTCATCAATGCAGATGTTTTTATGGGGAGTATACATATCTGCAAATTTTTGGTTAAAGTGATTTACGAGGGGCCGAATTTTGTGGAGCCGGTCAAATTCAGGGTCACCCCGAGGACGACTGAGTGTGTTGTCGTAGAAGTGCATAAAACGCATTATCGTCTCATATCTATGCCTGGCCATGGCAGTAGAGAACACGGACATATGAACAAGCGGGCCTGTGGACCAATACAACCGCAATTGATATTTTTTATTAATGCCCATGTTGCAGGCAATCTGACGCTATCTGGGAGGGGCGCTAACTGGCGCTAACACTATCGGAAGTCACCGGTGACACTAATACAGTGATCAGTAAAAATCTGTTCACTGTAATCAATGACACTGGTGACAGGGCAGTGAGGGCGTTAACTGGGGGGGGGGAGGCGATCAAGGGGTTAAATGGGATTACTGGTGTACTAGCGGGAAAACTGGCGCTATCTGGGATGGGCGCTAACACTATTGGAAGTCGCCAGGGACACTGATACAGTGATCAGTAAACATGTGTTCACTGATCAATGACACAGGTGACAGGGAATTGAAGGGGTTAACGGGGGGGGGTGAAGAGAGGGTTAAATGTGTCCTAGGTGTGTTCTATCTGTGGGTTAGTGCTGTTTTACTCACATTTCTTCTGTCTTCTTCTCTGAAAACTTAGCCACTCATGTGTGCTCCGTCCTGTAGTCCAATGCAACGTTGTGTAAGAGTGATGGTTTCAGCCTCATTGTCGAACTCTGGAATAATCCTCAGTCTTTAAAACCTCTTGGCTAACCTATGACAAAAAAGAAAACAACACATATATAAATATTTCTGCATTTGGACCAAGTAACCAATCATCTACTTAACAAAAATTACGCTAAATATGTAAAAACATGCAAAGACCCACAACCACACACATATTAATATATAAAGTTATACACATGTATGTTTTGAGTCTTAAAATGTGGAAGGAAAACTTAGCATGCACCCACTTCTAATGGTGGGCACACATGAAATGTGCCAACAGATATAAAATATGTATGCCGAAGCATAGGGTCCATCCACTGATTGGCCACCCCAGGCCCCCATGCTTTGGCATATATTCTCTTTTTTTAACTGCGGATGAAAAATCTCATCCAACAGCACTGCCCACATTGATTTATGTCTATTCTGAGAGCAAGTTCCTGTTGCTGTCAGAATAAAACGGTCAGTGTTGCAGCTGAAAACATTCCTACAAACAGAAATGATTAACAATAAAACAGTAACAATAAAACAGTAAAAGTAGAAGAATCACAAAAAATGACAGCAACAAAAAAAACTAACTATTTTTGATTTTTAAATTTTTTTATTTTTTGGGAAGGATTTGTACTTTTAATTTTTTTTTTTTTACTTTTTTTTTCAAACTTTAAACATTTTTAAAACAGATGGTTGGGTCTCTCCAAATGCGATAGCCAGTTTCCTGGCTACCTAACATCTTTTGAGACCCTGTGTAAATGTGCCCTGAACTGTGCCATGCTGTACCCTATATTAATAGTTCACTAGTGTATGGTAGAGGTGGAAGCAGCGCTGCCCACATTGATTTATGTCTATTCTGAGAGCAAGTTCCTGTTGCTGTCAGAATAAACAGGTCAGTGTTGCAGCTGAAAGCATTCCTACAAACAGAAATGATTAACAATAAAACAGTAACAGTAAAACAGTAAAAGTAGAAGAATCACAAAAAATGACAGCAACAAAAAAAACTAACTATTTTAGATTTTTAAATTTTTTTATTTTTTGGGGGGATTTGTATTTTTACTTTTTTTTTTTTTACTTTTTTATTCAAACTTTAAACATTTTTAAAACAGATGGTCGGGTCTCTCCAAATGCGATAGCCAGTTTCCTGACTACCTAACATCTTTCGAGACCCTGTGTAAATGTGCCCTGAACTGTGCCGTGCTGTACCCTATATTAATAGTTCACTAGTGTATGGTAGAGGCGGAAGCAGCGCTGCCCACATTGATTTATGTCTATTCTGAGAGCAAGTTCCTGTTGCTGTCAGAATAAACAGGTCAGTGTTGCAGCTGAAAGTATTCCTACAAACAGAAATGATTAACAATAAAACAGTAACAATAAAACAGTAAAAGTAGAATAATCACAAAAAATGACAACAAAAAACTAACTATTTTTGATTTTTACATTTTTTTATTTTTTGGGGGGATTTGTATTTTTAATTTTTTTTTTTTTACTTTTTTTTTCACGTCCACGTATAAGTGGTACCCCATATGGAAAAAGGATGACACCAAGTCCCAAACTATCTTGCCACTGCTCCCCATGTAGTCTGGGCATCCGGGGGGCTCCACGTGACTATCTTTTCCCTCATAAATCTGAAACTTACATGTATAGCCTGTTGCCCTCTCACAGGTCTTATACATCTTGACCCCATATCTGGCACGCTTGCTGGGGAGAAACTGTTTGATTACAAGGCAGCCAGAAAATTGAATGAGGGACTCATCGATGCAGTTTTTTTTACGGGGAGTATACATATCTGCCAATTTTTGGTTAAAGTGATTTACGAGGGGTCGAATTTTGTGGAGCCGGACAAATTCAGGGTCACCCCGAGGACGACTGAGTGTGTTGTCGTAGAAGTGCATAAAACGCATTATCGTCTCATATCTATGCCTGGCCATGGCAGTAGAGAACACGGACATATGAACAAGCGGGTCTGTGGACCAATACAACCGCAATTGATATTTTTTATTAATGCCCATGTTGCAGGCAATCTGACGCTATCTGGGAGGGGCGCTAACTGGCGCTAACACTATCGGAAGTCACCGGTGACACTAATACAGTGATCAGTAAAAATCTGTTCACTGTAATTAGAGATGAGCGAAGAAATGAAAAATTCGATTCGACTGATTCGGCGAATTCGTGGACAATATTCGATTCGAGTCGAATAAATTCGCTGTGAATTTAACTTAAAAAAGGGTGTTTCTAGGCTTCAGAGAGACTTAATATTAGTGCAGAACACTGTACCTTTAATTTAAATGCCCTTGGAGTCTGCTGGGGAAGAGAAATAATACTGTCTGTCAGTATGACATGCAGATGAGTGCCGTCGATCTTAGAATCACTGCACACTTCACTCCTTTGGCCAGTCACGGGGCCAAAACCAGTGTTTGGAGCCACAGTGTGGCGGTGGAGGCAGCAGCAATGGGAGGCCATACAGCAACCTATGACAAAATGGAAACCAGCAGGAGCGTGAGGAGACCTGAAAGTGGCACATGGCAGAGTGGGAGCAATGGGAGGCGGTACAGGGACCCAGGTCACACTATGGGCCCAGCAGCAGCGTGACCAGGCGGTACGGGGGCCCATGGCCGATATGGGGCTTGGTGGCACCTATGGAAGGCCTGTAATCTGCCAGCAACCTATGACAAAATGGACAACCGCAGGAGTGTGAGGAGATTTCAAAGTGGCACATGGCAGAGTGGAAGCAATGGGAGGCCGTACAGGGACCCAGGTCACACTGTGGGACCAGCATCAGCGTGAACAGGCGGTACGGGGGCCCATGGCCGATTTGACCTCATTCATCCCATAGTCCTGCCGACTCACGAATAGCGTGGCCTCCTCAAAGGGCCTGAGCAAGCGCAGGTGTCACACATGAGCTGCCAATGGCTGACATCTAAGTTACACAGGGAGTACCTTTATCCGCTTTTAACATCAGGAAATCTGTGATGGCCTTTAGCTGTTCGTAAAGGCGGTCTAACATATGTAGGGTTGAATTCCACCTTGTTGCAACGTCACAGCATGAGGAGTCGGTACGGGGGCCCATGGCAGATTACATGTCTGGCAGCAGCTATGTGAGGCCCGTAATCTGCCTGCACCCTATGTCAAAAAATTTAACACACCAGCAGTGTGAAGAGACCTGAAAGTGGCACATGGCAGCAGAGTGTGGCGATGGAGACAGCAGCAATGGGAGGCCGTACAGGGACCCATGAGAGACTCTAGACTTGGCAGCAGCATGAGGAGGCGGTATATAGGGGCCCATGGCAGATTAGGGGCCTGGCAGCAGCTATGTGAGGCCCGTAATCTGCCTGCACCCTATGTCAAAAAATTTAACACACCAGCAGTGTGAAGAGACCTGAAAGTGGCACATGGCAGCAGAGTGTGGCGATGGAGACAGCAGCAATGGGAGGCCATACAGGGACCCATGACAGACTCTGGACTTGGCAGCAGCATGAGGAGGCGGTATATAGGGGCCCATGGCAGATTAGGGGCCTGGCAGCAGCTATGTGAGGCCCGTAATCTGCCTGCACCCTATGTCAAAAAATTTAACACACCAGCAGTGTGAAGAGACCTGAAAGTGGCACATGGCAGCAGAGTGTGGCGATGGAGACAGCAGCAATGGGAGGCCGTACAGGGACCCATGAGAGACTCTAGACTTGGCAGCAGCATGAGGAGGCGGTATATAGGGGCCCATGGCAGATTAGGGGCCTGGCAGCAGCTATGTGAGGCCCGTAATCTGCCTGCACCCTATGTCAAAAAATTTAACACACCAGCAGTGTGAAGAGACCTGAAAGTGGCACATGGCAGCAGAGTGTGGCGATGGAGACAGCAGCAATGGGAGGCCGTACAGGGACCCATGAGAGACTCTGGACTTGGCAGCAGCATGAGGAGGCGGTATATAGGGGCCCATGGCAGATTAGGGGCCTGGCAGCAGCTATGTGAGGCCCGTAATCTGCCTGCACCCTATGTCAAAAAATTTAACACACCAGCAGTGTGAAGAGACCTGAAAGTGGCACATGGCAGCAGAGTGTGGCGATGGAGACAGCAGCAATGGGAGGCCGTACAGGGACCCATGAGAGACTCTAGACTTGGCAGCAGCATGAGGAGGCGGTATATAGGGGCCCATGGCAGATTAGGGGCCTGGCAGCAGCTATGTGAGGCCCGTAATCTGCCTGCACCCTATGTCAAAAAATTAAACACACCAGCAGTGTGAAGAGACCTGAAAGTGGCACATGGCAGCAGAGTGTGGCGATGGAGACAGCAGCAATGGGAGGCCGTACAGGGACCCATGAGAGACTCTGGACTTGGCAGCAGCATGAGGAGGCGGTATATAGGGGCCCATGGCAGATTAGGGGCCTGGCAGCAGCTATGTGAGGCCCGTAATCTGCCTGCACCCTATGTCAAAAAATTTAACTCACCAGCAGTGTGAAGAGACCTGAAAGTGGCACATGGCAGCAGAGTGTGGCGATGGAGACAGCAGCAATGGGAGGCCGTACAGGGACCCATGAGAGACTCTAGACTTGGCAGCAGCATGAGGAGGCGGTATATAGGGGCCCATGGCAGATTAGGGGCCTGGCAGCAGCTATGTGAGGCCCGTAATCTGCCTGCACCCTATGTCAAAAAATTTAACACACCAGCAGTGTGAAGAGACCTGAAAGTGGCACATGGCAGCAGAGTGTGGCGATGGAGACAGCAGCAATGGGAGGCCATACAGGGACCCATGAGAGACTCTAGACTTGGCAGCAGCATGAGGAGGCGGTATATAGGGGCCCATGGCAGATTAGGGGCCTGGCAGCAGCTATGTGAGGCCCGTAATCTGCCTGCACCCTATGTCAAAAAATTTAACACACCAGCAGTGTGAAGAGACCTGAAAGTGGCACATGGCAGCAGAGTGTGGCGATGGAGACAGCAGCAATGGGAGGCCGTACAGGGACCCATGAGAGACTCTAGACTTGGCAGCAGCATGAGGAGGCGGTATATAGGGGCCCATGGCAGATTAGGGGCCTGGCAGCAGCTATGTGAGGCCCGTAATCTGCCTGCACCCTATGTCAAAAAATTTAACACACCAGCAGTGTGAAGAGACCTGAAAGTGGCACATGGCAGCAGAGTGTGGCGATGGAGACAGCAGCAATGGGAGGCCGTACAGGGACCCATGACAGACTCTAGACTTGGCAGCAGCATGAGGAGGCGGTATATAGGGGCCCATGGCAGATTACATGTCTGGCAGCAGCTATGTGAGGCCCGTAATCTGCCTGCACCCTATGTCAAAAAATTTAACACACCAGCAGTGTGAAGAGACCTGAAAGTGGCACATGGCAGCAGAGTGTGGCGATGGAGACAGCAGCAATGGGAGGCCGTACAGGGACCCATGAGAGACTCTAGACTTGGCAGCAGCATGAGGAGGCGGTATATAGGGGCCCATGGCAGATTAGGGGCCTGGCAGCAGCTATGTGAGGCCCGTAATCTGCCTGCACCCTATGTCAAAAAATTTAACACACCAGCAGTGTGAAGAGACCTGAAAGTGGCACATGGCAGCAGAGTGTGGCGATGGAGACAGCAGCAATGGGAGGCCGTACAGGGACCCATGACAGACTCTGGACTTGGCAGCAGCATGAGGAGGCGGTATATAGGGGCCCATGGCAGATTAGGGGCCTGGCAGCAGCTATGTGAGGCCCGTAATCTGCCTGCACCCTATGTCAAAAAATTTAACACACCAGCAGTGTGAAGAGACCTGAAAGTGGCACATGGCAGCAGAGTGTGGCGATGGAGACAGCAGCAATGGGAGGCCGTACAGGGACCCATGAGAGACTCTAGACTTGGCAGCAGCATGAGGAGGCGGTATATAGGGGCCCATGGCAGATTAGGGGCCTGGCAGCAGCTATGTGAGGCCCGTAATCTGCCTGCACCCTATGTCAAAAAATTTAACACACCAGCAGTGTGAAGAGACCTGAAAGTGGCACATGGCAGCAGAGTGTGGCGATGGAGACAGCAGCAATGGGAGGCCGTACAGGGACCCATGAGAGACTCTAGACTTGGCAGCAGCATGAGGAGGCGGTATATAGGGGCCCATGGCAGATTAGGGGCCTGGCAGCAGCTATGTGAGGCCCGTAATCTGCCTGCACCCTATGTCAAAAAATTTAACACACCAGCAGTGTGAAGAGACCTGAAAGTGGCACATGGCAGCAGAGTGTGGCGATGGAGACAGCAGCAATGGGAGGCCGTACAGGGACCCATGACAGACTCTAGACTTGGCAGCAGCATGAGGAGGCGGTATATAGGGGCCCATGGCAGATTAGGGGCCTGGCAGCAGCTATGTGAGGCCCGTAATCTGCCTGCACCCTATGTCAAAAAATTAAACACACCAGCAGTGTGAAGAGACCTGAAAGTGGCACATGGCAGCAGAGTGTGGCGATGGAGACAGCAGCAATGGGAGGCCGTACAGGGACCCATGAGAGACTCTAGACTTGGCAGCAGCATGAGGAGGCGGTATATAGGGGCCCATGGCAGATTAGGGGCCTGGCAGCAGCTATGTGAGGCCCGTTATCTTGCAGCACCCTATTTTAAAAAATTTAACACACCAGCAGTGTGAAGAGACCTGAAAGTGGCACATGGCAGCAGAGTGTGGCGATGGAGACAGCAGCAATGGGAGGCCGTACAGGGACCCATGAGAGACTCTAGACTTGGCAGCAGCATGAGGAGGCGGTATATAGGGGCCCATGGCAGATTAGGGGCCTGGCAGCAGCTATGTGAGGCCCGTAATCTGCCTGCACCCTATGTCAAAAAATTTAACACACCAGCAGTGTGAAGAGACCTGAAAGTGGCACATGGCAGCAGAGTGTGGCGATGGAGACAGCAGCAATGGGAGGCCGTACAGGGACCCATGACAGACTCTAGACTTGGCAGCAGCATGAGGAGGCGGTATATAGGGGCCCATGGCAGATTAGGGGCCTGGCAGCAGCTATGTGAGGCCCGTAATCTGCCTGCACCCTATGTCAAAAAATTTAACACACCAGCAGTGTGAAGAGACCTGAAAGTGGCACATGGCAGCAGAGTGTGGCGATGGAGACAGCAGCAATGGGAGGCCGTACAGGGACCCATGAGAGACTCTAGACTTGGCAGCAGCATGAGGAGGCGGTATATAGGGGCCCATGGCAGATTAGGGGCCTGGCAGCAGCTATGTGAGGCCCGTTATCTTGCAGCACCCTATTTTAAAAAATTTAACACACCAGCAGTGTGAAGAGACCTGAAAGTGGCACATGGCAGCAGAGTGTGGCGATGGAGACAGCAGCAATGGGAGGCCGTACAGGGACCCATGAGAGACTCTAGACTTGGCAGCAGCATGAGGAGGCGGTATATAGGGGCCCATGGCAGATTAGGGGCCTGGCAGCAGCTATGTGAGGCCCGTAATCTGCCTGCACCCTATGTCAAAAAATTTAACACACCAGCAGTGTGAAGAGACCTGAAAGTGGCACATGGCAGCAGAGTGTGGCGATGGAGACAGCAGCAATGGGAGGCCGTACAGGGACCCATGACAGACTCTAGACTTGGCAGCAGCATGAGGAGGCGGTATATAGGGGCCCATGGCAGATTAGGGGCCTGGCAGCAGCTATGTGAGGCCCGTAATCTGCCTGCACCCTATGTCAAAAAATTAAACACACCAGCAGTGTGAAGAGACCTGAAAGTGGCACATGGCAGCAGAGTGTGGCGATGGAGACAGCAGCAATGGGAGGCCGTACAGGGACCCATGAGAGACTCTAGACTTGGCAGCAGCATGAGGAGGCGGTATATAGGGGCCCATGGCAGATTAGGGGCCTGGCAGCAGCTATGTGAGGCCCGTTATCTTGCAGCACCCTATTTTAAAAAATTTAACACACCAGCAGTGTGAAGAGACCTGAAAGTGGCACATGGCAGCAGAGTGTGGCGATGGAGACAGCAGCAATGGGAGGCCGTACAGGGACCCATGAGAGACTCTAGACTTGGCAGCAGCATGAGGAGGCGGTATATAGGGGCCCATGGCAGATTAGGGGCCTGGCAGCAGCTATGTGAGGCCCGTAATCTGCCTGCACCCTATGTCAAAAAATTTAACACACCAGCAGTGTGAAGAGACCTGAAAGTGGCACATGGCAGCAGAGTGTGGCGATGGAGACAGCAGCAATGGGAGGCCGTACAGGGACCCATGAGAGACTCTAGACTTGGCAGCAGCATGAGGAGGCGGTATATAGGGGCCCATGGCAGATTAGGGGCCTGGCAGCAGCTATGTGAGGCCCGTAATCTGCCTGCACCCTATGTCAAAAAATTAAACACACCAGCAGTGTGAAGAGACCTGAAAGTGGCACATGGCAGCAGAGTGTGGCGATGGAGACAGCAGCAATGGGAGGCCGTACAGGGACCCATGAGAGACTCTGGACTTGGCAGCAGCATGAGGAGGCGGTATATAGGGGCCCATGGCAGATTAGGGGCCTGGCAGCAGCTATGTGAGGCCCGTAATCTGCCTGCACCCTATGTCAAAAAATTTAACACACCAGCAGTGTGAAGAGACCTGAAAGTGGCACATGGCAGCAGAGTGTGGCGATGGAGACAGCAGCAATGGGAGGCCGTACAGGGACCCATGAGAGACTCTAGACTTGGCAGCAGCATGAGGAGGCGGTATATAGGGGCCCATGGCAGATTAGGGGCCTGGCAGCAGCTATGTGAGGCCCGTAATCTGCCTGCACCCTATGTCAAAAAATTTAACACACCAGCAGTGTGAAGAGACCTGAAAGTGGCACATGGCAGCAGAGTGTGGCGATGGAGACAGCAGCAATGGGAGGCCGTACAGGGACCCATGAGAGACTCTAGACTTGGCAGCAGCATGAGGAGGCGGTATATAGGGGCCCATGGCAGATTAGGGGCCTGGCAGCAGCTATGTGAGGCCCGTAATCTGCCTGCACCCTATGTCAAAAAATTAAACACACCAGCAGTGTGAAGAGACCTGAAAGTGGCACATGGCAGCAGAGTGTGGCGATGGAGACAGCAGCAATGGGAGGCCGTACAGGGACCCATGAGAGACTCTAGACTTGGCAGCAGCATGAGGAGGCGGTATATAGGGGCCCATGGCAGATTAGGGGCCTGGCAGCAGCTATGTGAGGCCCGTTATCTTGCAGCACCCTATTTTAAAAAATTTAACACACCAGCAGTGTGAAGAGACCTGAAAGTGGCACATGGCAGCAGAGTGTGGCGATGGAGACAGCAGCAATGGGAGGCCGTACAGGGACCCATGAGAGACTCTAGACTTGGCAGCAGCATGAGGAGGCGGTATATAGGGGCCCATGGCAGATTAGGGGCCTGGCAGCAGCTATGTGAGGCCCGTAATCTGCCTGCACCCTATGTCAAAAAATTTAACACACCAGCAGTGTGAAGAGACCTGAAAGTGGCACATGGCAGCAGAGTGTGGCGATGGAGACAGCAGCAATGGGAGGCCGTACAGGGACCCATGAGAGACTCTAGACTTGGCAGCAGCATGAGGAGGCGGTATATAGGGGCCCATGGCAGATTAGGGGCCTGGCAGCAGCTATGTGAGGCCCGTAATCTGCCTGCACCCTATGTCAAAAAATTAAACACACCAGCAGTGTGAAGAGACCTGAAAGTGGCACATGGCAGCAGAGTGTGGCGATGGAGACAGCAGCAATGGGAGGCCGTACAGGGACCCATGAGAGACTCTGGACTTGGCAGCAGCATGAGGAGGCGGTATATAGGGGCCCATGGCAGATTAGGGGCCTGGCAGCAGCTATGTGAGGCCCGTAATCTGCCTGCACCCTATGTCAAAAAATTTAACACACCA